>NC_053156.1:141780853-141915853 GCF_016835505.1 Polypterus senegalus
TCTATCTATATATATATATATATATATATATATATATATATATATATATATATATATATACCAGCTTGGCAGCGGAGAAGTAGTGTGTTAAAGAAGAAAAGAGAAAGAAAAGGAAACATTTTGAAAATAACGTAACATGATTGTCAATGTAATTGTTTTGTCACTGTTATGAGTGTCGCTGTGATATATATATATATATATATATAGCAAAATACCAGCTTCACAGCGATGTCATGTGTTAAAGAAGTTATGAAAAGAAAAGGAAACATTTTAAAATAATGTAACATGATTGTCAAAGTAATTGTTTTGTGTATTTGGCGGCAGCGTCACGAAGTTGTTTTCGCAGCTGCATCAGAAAATGTACCACGACGCCTGACACGCCTCCTTTTACTGTTTTCTCACAGCTTGGATTGCTGCTGTCATATATACACACACACACACACATACATACATACATACATACATACATATATATATATATATATATATATATATATATATATATATATACAGTAATCCCTCGCTATGTCGCGCTTTGACTTTCAGCGGTTTCACTCTATCGCGGATTTTAAATGTAAGCATATCTAAATATATATCATGGATTTTTCGCTGGTTACGCTTTCTCGGACAATGGGTCTTTTAATTTAGGTTACATGCTTCCTCAGTTTGATTGCCCAGTTGATTTCATACAAGGGATGCTATTGGCGGTTGGCTTAAAAGCTACCCAATCAGAGCATGTATTACATATTAACTAAAACTCCTCAATGCTATAAGATATGCTTCAGCGTGGCTTGTTTGCTTCTCTCTATATTTCTCACTCTCTCTGCCTGACGGAGGGTGTGAGCAGAGGGCTGTTTGCACAGAGGACATGGACGCTCTTCTACAAAATGCCGCTTTATCGCGGTGCTTCTGTATACTTAAAAGCATGTATTGATTTTTGATTGTTTGCTTTTCTTTGCGAGGGCTCTCTCTGACATTCTCAGCTCCTGACGCGCTCCTTTATGACGGCGCTCCTTTGAAGATAAGATATGTTTGCATTCTTTTAATTGTGAGAAAGAACTGTCATCTCTGTCTTGTAATGAAGCACAGTTTAAACGTTTGACTAAAGGGTGTTATTTCATGTCTAAAGGGCTCTAATAATGTTAACAGTGTGAGAGAGTTTATAAGGGCTTAAAATATATAAAAATAACCATACAAACATATGGTTTCTACTTATGATTTTCACCTATCGGGGGTGTGGAACGCAACCCCCTGATCGAGAGGATTACTGTATATATATATATATATATATATATATATATATATATATATATATATACACACACATACATATCTTCATATCTACATATCTATATACATATCTACATATACACACACACATATATATATATATATATATATATATATATATATACACACATACATACCTATCTACATCATATATACACACACATACATACATACACACACACAAATTATATATATGTATGTATATATATTATATATATATATATATATATATATACACATACATATACTTGTGTGTATGTTTGTATGTGTCTATATGTGTGTGTATAGGTTTGGTCACTGAGTGCAAGGGAAAAATAATAAATTATAGTCTATAAGTTATTAAACAGTAAAACATTAGCGTTTTAAGAAGTACAGGTACATTGAAATTACATTTTCTATGTGAACGCTCAAATTTGTGCCTCTGGTAATGTGCCTTACCGGCATTTAAAGAAAATTAGTTTTGTGTCCTCTGCAGTGTTAAGAGAGAAAGGCTTTGGTTTGGGATAAAAGAAAAAAAGGTGTAAAGAAAGGATATATATATATACATACATATATATATATATGTATATATATATATATATATATATATATATGTATATATATATATACACACACATATATATAGATATATATACATATACATATCTACATATATACTGTATATACACATATATATACAAATCTACATATGTATATATCTACATATATATATTAGGGGTGGGACTCGATTAAAAAAATTAATCTAATTAATTAGAGGCTGTGTAATAATTAGTCTTGATTAATTGTATGTAATCATACATGAAAATTTGCCCCAAATCGCAAATGTTTTTTTTATTTAAAAGGGTTTTAGTGGGTGACAGAATCAAATAATAGACATGGACATGAATATTGTAAACTGAAGCTCTTTTAATTTCTGAAAAAAAAAATGCTTTTAAACTGCATTTCAATTCAAAACAGAAACAAAAATATTATCCCTGGCTAAAATTGGGCAAACTTAAAAATAAAGTGGTATTTTAAGTACTTTAAGTACATTTTCAGAATGGTATTGTCTTTAAATAATTATAACCAAAATTTCAACATAAAGTGCAGTTTTTCTTCTTAAAAAAATAAGTCAGAAACATAAAAGGTAATTTGACCAGCTTCATCTTTAAACTCTGAGTAACCTTAGCCAAAATTATTTTGTACATTAGGCTAAAACAGTGTGATCATTGAACATTTTGTAATTAGATGTATTTAGAATTACTAACGGTCACGGAAGTCCAATGATCCCCAGTAAGAGCCACAAAGTCCGCTTTCTGTAATGCATCTAATTTTGCTTGCTTTTCAGTGTGCATCAATGTAATCGATGTACAGGGCCGCTGCTGGCCAAATGGGTGCCCTAAGCAGAAATTTACTTTTGTGCCCCCTCCCCCAAATATTATGGAAGTAAAAATAAAATAATAAAAAAAACACCTATAGGGGCCAAAATAGAACTTTATTCAAATAAAAGTAAATACATAAATAAATTGTATCATTTATAAATTACAATTGTAGCTCTACAGCAAAAAATACAAACTAAAATTACACTTTAAATAAAACATTTATAATAAATAAAATAAACAATAATAAACTGAAATAAAATCAACACTGTCAGCTGCTGGAGCTTTCCAAAGTTCAAAATTTACAAAGGCACACTTCTGCTTTTTCTTGAGGCAAAGTCATAAATGAGCTCTTCATATGATAAAGCCTTTGCTAATTCAGAGTTGATGCTGACAATTGCCAGACCACTCATGCGCTCTTGTGCCATAGATGAGCGCAAGTACGTTTTGATGAGCTTCATTTTAGAAAAACTTCGCTCAGCAGAGGCAATAGTTATAAGGAGCGTCACTGCTATGCGCAGAGCAATCCAGAGATTTGGGTACATGCATGGCCTTCATCTTGGGCTTTTTTTTAATTTCGTTTCTTGGCGCCGGACTGTTGATGTCTCTTTCCAGGAGCAGGCATATTGTTCAATTATTATCATTTTTGGCCAAATAGGCTGCCGTAAAAGAGGTGAGGGCGCGGCGTCATCACGTGTGCTAAGCCTACTCTGCGTTCACCGTAAAATGCAATATATACGTTTATATTTTTGTTTATTTGTATATATATTATTAATATTAATTTATTATAATAGATATAAATGATTTTTTTGAGCAGCTGGTATGGTGCCCCCCTGGGAGTTGGTGCCCTACGCAGACTGCGTACTCTGCGTATAGGGAGCGGCGGTACTGTCGATGTACCAGGAAATCATGCATTGACAAAAGATCCGCTTTGCTTGGAATTGAAAGTGTTATTAAATGCGTTATTTTTTTTAACGCGTTATGGAGTACATGCATCGAAGCTTCTCAGCTGTGCTTGTGCTAAGAAAAGGAAACATTTTTAAAATAACTTAACATGATTGTCAATATACAGTAATTGTTTTGTGAGTGTTGCTGTCATCAAGGACTTGATCATCATTATTTCTTGCAATCCGGTTCGTATTTTGAGGATGTGTTTATTTAATGTTAGCTAAGACCCGGCACTTAAAAGTTTCTTGCTACAGCAATTTTAACTCCGTTACAAAGTCACCCAAAGTCTCGTTTATACCTCGTGTCTTCTCAGTAAACTTGTATGTCGCGAATACTGTCATTCGTCGTAGGCATGAGAAACGGCAGCGGGAGTGTGTCTATAAACTTAATGTAAACTTACGGTTCACGCCCTGCTTTGTTTCCACAGTAGCTGCACTTATGAATATGCATTGGCCTCGCTCACTGAGCGCAAGGGAAAAAAATAAAATGTAGTCTATAAGTTATTAAAAGTAAAACATTAACGTTTTGTTCAGTTTCTTACTACAGCAATTTTAACTCTGTTACAAAGTGATCCAAAGTCTCGTTTATACCTCGTGTCTTCTCAGTAAACTTGTATCTCGCGAATACCGTCATATACCGTCATAACGCCGTAGGCATGACAAACGGCAGCAGGAGTGTGTCTGTAAACTTAATGTAAACTTACGGTTCACGCCGTGCTTTGTTTCCACAGTAGCTGTACTTATGAATATGCTTGTATTTATAAATACGCTTGTATGCATCACTTGCTTCATAATCTTTTTCTGCTTTCTCAATTGGGAAATGGCGTTTTTTTGTTCAGCGCTGTTTGGAGGTCTTCCTTGTTCTCTACGCACTTACGTAGGAGGCGTGATGATGTCACACGAAACTCCGCCCCCAACAGCCATCCCGCTCAACTCCATTACATTATATGGAGAAAAATAGCTTCCAGTTATGACCATTACGCGTAGAATTTCGAAATGAAACCTGCCCAACTTTTGTAAGTAAGCTGTAAGGAATGAGCCTGCCAAATTTTAGCCTTTTACCCACACGGGAACTTGGAGAATTAGTGATGAGTCAGTCAGTCAGTGAGGGCTTTGCCTTTTATTAGTATAGATATATATTTTTATTCATTTATTTATTTTTGGAGCTTCTGTAAAATTTTAATTTACCCTTTTGTACAAATAAAATGTGGTTTGTCTGTCAGATTTGGTGATGTTGATATCAGAAAACCAAGCCTAAGAGACTGAGCAATTATATAGAAAGTATAAAGGTACATCAAAAAGTAAAGTAATTTGAAAATTACACGGTAGATCTAGTTGCAACTAAGGTCAAATGAACACGTTCAGCTGTGGGATTGAGTCATTGCCGAACAACAGACCATATTGTTTTTTCTTTGGGCAGAGGAAATAAAACCTGCTGAAATTCACTTAAAAAAATTCTGATTTACCCTCATATGTGTCTAGCTCAATCTTTTTAGGAAAGTTTATTTTGTATAATAACCTTTTAAAAATATTGGACAGAATCTTAAATAAGGAAGCTTTCGTCTCTCTCAGCCAAGAAGAAATGTGTTGTGATCAACTGCCATTGGACATGGCTGTGCTTCATTCATTACACTGCAGTTTATTTCAAGAACAGCTAAAATCAGGATCCTATCTGTCTCTATTTATGGTATTTATGTCTAAAATGCTTCTTAATTAATAGAGAATGTTGTGCAGAAATTATGAAATAATTATCAGTAGATCAAATATGGCCATTTATTGCTGTTGTACTTAAACATTTTTAAACATATAATAATATTTTTTTCTTCCATTGATTGGATTTTAATATCTTCACTGTATTGATTTAAGCAGTTACCAGGTTGTCCTAAATATGTAAGATAGCAAATCCTATCTTTTTTATCTTTTTAAATCTTTTTCAGGGTTTATATGGGAAAGATCCTACTGATAGCAGTGCATACCAAATTGCAGAAATCTTTCATTACAATGATAGTTTAAACAGCCATAAGTAAGACCTACTAAAGAAATGTAAATTTGAAGTCTTTTCTGGGTTGTCAGGGTTGTAATGGAGTGTGATGTTATGTATTTTTGATTGTTTTCTTTGCTACAAGTATAGTTTTAGCAACAAATTAATGCATGAGTAGTGATAGATTAGTGAATTTTATGTACATGGTACCCTCTGGTAATTAGAAAATTTTTCATACTCTTTTATTTCTTTCATATCTCTACCCAGACCTTTATGGGTAAAGACCTCAGACTCTGTTTTGGTTTTAGGTTATTGTGGGATTCTAAAGGTGCTAAATTTTAAAATAACCAATTTGTGTTATTGGTTGTAGACTTTATCAGTGTATTTTATGCCAAGAATAGGTGATCCTGTATCTTATTTTTTTCATGATATATTCTATTGCCATTCTAGGTATTTTAAATGTTATGGTGTTGTTCTTGCCCTACACCACTACTCTGCTTAAAAATGTAAATGATAAAGCATAATGAATGGGTGATTTTGGAATAATAGTAGCAATTTTTACCACTTACTATGCTGACTCTGCCAGAGTTTAGTATTTCTGCATTCATGTTTAGTTAGGTGAGAAGCTCAGTTTGGCAGCAATGTTGGATGTTTAAAGTGTGGCGAGAGTGTATTATTATTAACATATCAGTGCAATAAGAATAGTTTCACAGAAAACATCACAGACCAAAGAAATGTGCACTGATAACGGTAATCTGCAATTAAGGAAAAATATGATATCAGCATCACTAACTGTTATAAACTGATATACTATAAGCAATAAGTCCACTTCTGCAAGTTTACACAGTAGTTTATTGCCATCTGGTCAATCAGCCAACAGCATCCACAAAACCATATGCACATCCACCATACAAAATGTATAGCCCTAACTTTAGATGCGTTTTCTTTCTGACTTTCCTTGTAGCAAAATCCTTCATGATTCCTGTGAAATCATGTTGACAAAGGATATAACTTTTTAAAGAACATCAGTGTTACTGTTGAGTTTTTCCTATTGCATTATAGACTTCAGTTTACAGATCTGTAGATGTACACATAACATTCCCTATTGATTCCTAAGTAAAGCAGTACAGTAAACTGACTTCCATAAAAGCACAGACTTCAGAACCTTTGCTGCCACCCTCCCCAAAGCTCTCTTCCAATGCTCCTGCCTTTTGTCAACTAAACTCTTGTCCACTGCAGTTGCTGCACTTAGCCGAATCTTTACAAAAAGTAAGAATGTGTAAGGTTCTACTACATTAGAAAAGTTAGTCTGCAGTCCTAACTTAAACCTTCTGCTCACTTCTTGCTAGCTTGTTAACTCCTCTTTAAATGTGTTTAAAAGTTGTCATCCTTGTAAAATAAAGTATGAAACAGTTCAGATCATTGACAGCATTAAACTACAGGACATAAAATCAAAGGCAAGCTTTCTAATTACAATATTGTGTTGTTTAACTCAGATATTAACACCATGTTCCCAAACTGTTAACTTAATCTTCTCAAGTGTAGTTACAGAGTAATAAATCTTTTAGAATTTCTATACATTTTGTTGTTGTAAGTAGTCACAATAAATGGGGTGCTCACCTGGACGTTTTTACGCACTGACTCCACTGAACTTGCTTGATCATAAATGGTAACTTTTTTTTGCACATTTCTGACCCTTGTTGGAGTTACACGTTTTTGCTGATTTTTTTTTTTTCTTCAAACTTACCTCCTTCCTCTTTCCATTTTTTACCATCTATCCTCCCTTCTTTGTCTCATGTTTTCATTGTCTTTGCTTTGATGAGACGCTTAAATTAGAATGGTGGTGCGTGGCTGAGGCTTAGAGAGAATAGTACACTGGGATTTGTCCCAATAGTTTTGAAAGCCACTCCATCCTTGTAGATAATGTAAGGTACACCTGTAAAGCTATATCCACATTAGGGAACACTGACTGTAGTTTATTTTCCACAGAAGTTGTAGAACTGTTGTTACAGTAATTTACCCAGTACAGTACCTTTTAAACTGTTCCCACTCCCAGCCACCCCCAACACAAGTATAGCTTCAGTCTAGGATAGCCTATGCAATAATCTCACCCACTATAATGAAATGTTTGTTTGCAGTAGTATGTTTTGTATAACTTTTTGAGTAGCAGTTTGTTCACTTAGCATCAATAAGATTTTAAAATGTAGCAATCTCCATTTGATTATAGTTGTATAAAGATGTTGTTTTGAAGATATACATACAACATGACCAGTATATGCCATACTTTATTGTGAAGGCACTTTGCTTGTATCCTGATGGATTGTCATTTATATTCAAAGTGTGTAATTTTATGATTTTTTTTTCTGTCAAAAATGTATGCCTTTAATTCATTCTGTAGTTGTATACCCTCTACCTGAGTAAAGGCTCTCAACACAACAGCCAGCTAGTTTGCAGATGTTTATTAAAAATAGGTGTTCAACTGATAAAATTATAAATGTTGTAGTGTTTAATTAAAAACACAATAAATATCTGTGGCAACGTTAGAAAAGTACTATTTTTTTACGCCCTTTATTACTATTTGTCTTTTTCAGTTTTACCGTTTTTGCAGATTACAGTGTTGTATGGTCCAGAGACTCTCCTGGGCACATCTTTTTTATATACTGGTACAACTTTGTCCATCATGGCCAAATGGTTTTCAAGTCTGTTGCCATCTATTTCGCCTTTATTCTTTTACATCAAATATGTTGATGTAATGCACAAAACCATTCTTTACATAATGTGAGATCATCTTGTTCTGTTTGTGTTCATGTTGAGGATTAATCAAAAGCAAGTGATTATAAAGAACATTCAGTTTAAGCAGGATGTATAAGTGCAGCCAATATAATTCTAAATGTATCTTCCTCCTGCTTTTGAAAATTGAACAGATGAAGTAAATTTCATTGTATATTGTTTTGCTCAGTGCAAATGTGTTTGAAAGGTTGTAAAAAATACTTTGTATATGTCTTCATACAGTATGGCAGGGTGTGTTGTTGTACAGTAATGTGAAATACAGTCATGTGAAAAAGTACAACCCATTAAATGTATCTTTTTTAACATATGTGGACATGTCAAGATCTTATTTTCATTTAAACCTTATATTTAGGTAAAGGAGATGTAATTCGAACAAAAAAGCAATAAAATTTTAGCTGTAATAATTTATTCAACGAAAAAGAACAAATATGTAATTTGCATCTCTGTAAAAAGTAAGTACACCCTTATCTCAAATAGCTAGTAAAGCTCCCTTTGGCACAAACAACCTTAAGTAGGCATTTCCTATAACCATCTACCAGTCTGTAACATCAACTGTATTTATCACTTCTTTGTACAGAATTATTTCAGCTGTTCAATTTTTGACGGGTGCCTTACGTGCACAGCTCGTTTCAAATACCTCCACATCATCTCAATGGGATTCAGATACAAACTTTGACAGATTAGTTTGGTTCTCTGCATTTCTTACATTTCACCCATTCCTTTTTGTATTTACCTGTATGTTTTGGGTCACTGTCATGTAACAAGGTCCACTTTCAGTTCAATTTCGATTTTCTGACAGATGGTCTCACATTATCTTCAAACACTATATGATACAATGAAGAATTCATAGTGGGTTCTGTGATTCTGAGCTGTCCAGATCTTGATGCAGCAAAGCTACTACAAACCATAACGTTTTCACCACAAAGCTTTTCAGTTGGTATCAGGTTGTTTTAGTCAAATGCTGTCTTTTGTTTTTGTGAAACATGTCTTCTGGTGCTGTGACCAAATAACTCTTATCTTTTCCATGTCTTTCAAGAGCACATTGTTCCAGAAGTCTTGGACTTTGCCTTGTCTTCATGATCAGACATTAGTCTTGCTCTTGTGTTCTTTCTAGACAGCAAAGGTTACTTTCAAGCACACCTCCCATGCAGAGCAGACCTAATTTGCAGCCTCTTTCTAGTAGTAGACTCATGCAATTTGACATCAACAGCTGCAAGTGCTACCTGTTGGTCCCGTAACACTCAGGCTGAATGTGAAGGGACGATCTGATCTGGACAGACTGACAGTTGTTTAAAATCTTCTCATCTTGTAGATGATCTTCTGGGATGTGGAATGTTTGATTTCCAATTGTTTGTAGAGCTTCTTAAATCCCTTCTCAGACTCATAAGCCTATATAATCTTCTTCCTGAAGGACTCAAACAGCATATTTTGATCTAGGCATAGTAATAACACATGCTTCAACAAAAAAGAGCAAATCAAACTAAATGTCTGAGGTTTAAATAAGATAGGTTCCTCCCAGATCCTCTAATCATGTTATAATCATTTTTACCTGATCTGGTGTAAACTTTAGGTATTTGCAGAAGCGATAAATGTAGGGGTGTACTTTTGCCATGTGTAAAATATTCATTTACATTTATTAAAATTAAAAACTACGAAATATAAGTTTGGAATGATGTCTGCTATATTATCTATTGATAATACAGTATTTAAAAGAAAATTCAATCTTGTTATGTCCACGTATGTTTAAAAAAAGAAAAACCATTTAATGGGGTGGACTTACTTTTTCAATGTTGCATTTTTATGTTACCCCATAATTATATAAAGTTTGTTTGAAAAATGAAGGCTACATAGATGACTATATTATCCGTTTGTTGAAAATTACTCATCTTGCTTTATAGTTTCACCTGTACAGAATATGGTGCACATCATTCTAGTTTCCATTGACTGTGAAGAAGCTGTTGCAGCTAGCTGAAGCAACTTCTTTCTTATTATTTCTACCCTATGTTCTACAAATGTGCTTTGGTATATATGACCAGTTCTAACACTTTAGCTCTGTCTGTGGTTTGCCCTTGCATTGAGGCTTATTTACCTTCCTACCCCTATATGGATATAAAGAGCAAATAGACATCTGCTTGTGCAGTTTTGAAGTATTCTTAATCATCTGTTCTTTGAAGACCATTACTTTTGAAGAATATTTGCCATATTGAGAATTCATTTTTTTTAATTGGTGCTATCACAATCAGTACAAGAATGTCTGTGTCAAAGAATAGATAAAGCTTCCAAGATTCCTTTAGAAATACTGTGAGTTCCACAATTTTCCTTTGCCCAACTGACATTGATTGCAGTGTTGCAGATGTAGTTTGCCTGTAATTCTTAGTAGATTTAAGATAATTTACAAGTGCTTCATGACAGTGCTGGGAAAAGATAGTCTTAATGTGTATGAAAAACGGTTTAATTATAAATACAAGATGGACAATGCTGTCTGACAGGAAGAAACCTCTTAACACTAGAATTACCAAAACCTACAAAAAAGTGTGTAAATCCGGCCCACCTTAAATCCCTTCACACCCCTCCGTCTTTTGTCTTGTAAATGTGCCGATCAAGACATGCAGCAAGCAGTACATCCCCCCAACACCACAGAACAGGCACAAAGTTCTCCTATTTCCAGTCTTGATTATCTGGGAGTAAAGTGCTGCAGTTTTAGAATGGAAATAATATATCGCTATTTGGAACACATGCATTTCATGTGTGTTCCATTTGTTTTTTATATTTTAGTAATACATGACAAAATGTAGAGATAAACTATATAATGTGTAAAGCCAGAAGTCCAAAGATCAAATAAACACTTTCACAAAAGGTTCAAGGATGACACAACAGCTTCTGTGGCTCAGTGGCAAGAATTGCTGACTTGTAATCGAGAGTCCTCGGTTCAATCCTGGCTGTCTCGTATATTTACCGTTTTGAGTAGTAAGCTGCCCTTATTGTTAATATTATACTGTACAATAAAAACATATATTTGATTTGCGTCTGTAACAGCCGCTGTAAATTTATAGTACTTGTAAAAGTTACCTTTTTTTCACTTTTATTCTCTCAGTCACGATCACGATACATACTACCCCAGCCCCAAAAACAAGGGATGTGACACTGTTAGTTTTTATTTGAAACTGGGAATAGCTGTAGATGTGAGTGGTGTTTTGAGACAATCGAACTGGAAATTCTCTATTCTGGAGGGATAAAAGCTGACACACAAACCCTGGTGAATCTGCCTTATTCATATCTCATTGTCACTTGATTATTTTTTATTCATTTTTATTGAGTGTTCCTTCTTACTCAGAATTAGTATGCTCCTTATGGTCCATGATGTACTCCAGGACCAGTAGAGGAAAGAAAGTTCCTCTGCAAGGTGAACCATAAACACTCTTCTTTTCTCAGTGGACCCCGTACATTCCTTGCACAGTACATGCGCATTGATCACTGTCAGGTCTGCTCGCACTGAATAAGCTCACATCTTCTGGTGCATGATGTCATTGCAGCACCGGGGAAAAAAAAGAAAGAGACAAGTATATGTATTATTTGAAAACGAACAGATCGGGTGTAAATTTTTCTCCCTCCCCTCCTTATCTGAGCCTAAATAACAGGGGCAGCATAAATTCACACCAGATTTGACACTGTTCGTTTTCAAATAATATTGCATTAGTGCAATGATATTTTCTGATTGGTAATATTCAAGTCATAAAATAATTTCTTCAAAATGTCACATATATTTGTCTCTTTCTTTTTTGCCCAGTGCTGCGTTGAAATCATGCACCAGAAGGTGTGAACTTATTCAGTGCGAGCAGGAACACGTAGGTGGCCAGTTGCTTGTACTACAACAAGTTTGACCTGGCGACGATCAACACACATGTACTGTGCAAGTCATGCACGGGGGCCACTGAGAAAAGAAGTGTTCATGGCTCGTCTTGCAGAGGAACTTCGTAGTTGCTTCTTACAAGAAAAGGCGATGGAAAATGAAAAGAGGATGGAACATCGACATGCTTCTGTTCCAAGACAGCAGCTTCCCCCAGGAAAGCAAACTCAGTCAGTGTCAGTAATAGGAACGACAGCATAGAGAGAAGTGTGTACATTTCAACAGGTACACGTCGTAAATGTAGGAAGGACGGTCTTTGGGTGTGTGGGAACTGTTAACATTTGAATTGATGATTGCATATAGTGTGGAGCTGACCTCACTGTACTATTCTTTCCTCTGCATGTCCTGGAGTACAAAAGAAACACCACCATGCACCAAAATGTGGAGATTGGGCAAGATCTGGAAAAAAAACACATGGTCACTGATTACAACCACAAGATGGTATGCGAATGAATATGAATAATATGAATAATGTTACATCAGTGCCACAATGTTTTCCGAAATGTACTAAACAGGTCATAAAAATAATAATTCCAAATATCATATATACATACCTGTGTCTCTGTTTTTTGTCAGTGTGGCTTTGGCATCGTGAACCATAAGGTGCATGCTAATTCAGCGTAAGAAGAAACACTCAATAAAACTGAATTAAAAAAATCAAGTGACAATGAGATACAAATAAGGCAGATTCACCAACGTTTGTGTGTCAGCTTTTATCTCTCCAGATCGATTGTCTCAAAACACCACTCACATCTACAGTTGTTCTCAGTTTCAAGTAAAAACTAACACCGTCAGATCCCCCTTTTAGGGGGTCAGTATGTGTTGTGATCGTGAGGGAATGAAAGTTTAAAAAAAAAAAAAACACTTTTACAAGTACTATAAATTTATACTGGCTGTTACAGACGCAAATCAAATGTATGTTTTTATTGTATAATATTAACAGTAAGAGCAGCTCACTACTCAAAACGGTAAATATACAAGACAGTCAGGATCGAACCGGGGAGATTCTTGATTACAAGTCAGCAATTCTTGCCACAGCACCACGGAAGCTGTTGCATTATCCTTGAACCTTTTATGAAAGTGTTTATTTGATCTTTGGACTTCAGGCTTCACACATTATAGAGTTCATGTCTACATTTTGTCATTTATTACTAAAATATGAAAACGTTTCTTGGATTATTGTAGAAAATGGAACACACATGAAATGCATGTTTTTCAAATAACTATATATTATTTCCATTCTAAAACTCCAGCACTTCACTCCCAGATAATCAAGGCTGGAACTGGGAGAACTTCGTGCCTGTTCTGCGGTGGTGGGGGATGGAATGGTAGGCTGCTTGCTGCAAGACAAAAGACAATGACGGAGAGGTGCGAAGGAATTTAAGGTGGGCCAGATTTACACATTTTTTTCGTAGGCTTTGGTAATTCTAGTGTTAAAAGGAATATAGTGTAATTCACACTACAGGGCTCAGCATTATTTTTTAAAAGTGGTTGCCAAACTTCGCAACCAGTCACCAAATTTTGGTTTCTGAACCAGAAAATATAGATGCCATTTTTAGCAGGCTATATTTGGAGTAATTAAGATGCAATGCAATTATATGTCAGCTTGCTGATACTTGACATCATTTTAGTCTGAACTGGTTTCACATCATGTCAGAATTCCAGCTCTGTACACACCCACTCAGTTTCACACTGTTTGTTCAAAACTCTTCTAAGAATATTGAGGTTTTATAGTTTGTTTATTGAGTGATTCTTGAAAAATGTCTTCACAGTTTAGATAGTTATTTTTAAAATACATAAGGTAGCCTACTACAGAATTCAAGGTGTGGCAATTTAAATCATAGAATGAACCTGTAGAAACAATGTGCGCTTATCTGTACACTAGTGGCTACAGTCACCTTCAAAGTAATCTCCTTCCGCAGCTATTAATTTATTTAGACGACTTTGCCATTGCTGTAATCATACATGGAACTCTGTTTCTGCAGTGCCCTTTAGTTCTTTTGCCATGTTACACTGGGTGTTTGTCAGAAAATCTTCTTCCTTTCATGACAGTTTTTGTTTTTTTGGAAGAGCCAGTAATCACAAGGGGCTACTCATAAGTCAGGTGAATAGATAATGTGGCTTGGTAATTGATTTCTTAGCCAGGAAGTCACAAATACAGAGTGCATCATGGCCTGGAGCGTTGTTATAATGGATGATCCGCTTCTGATGTTGTTTTTTATATCTACTTGCCTTTTCTTGATCCTCTTATGCTACTCAAAGACATGTAACTTTTTCATAGCATCCTAAACATACGTCACTTTCAACAGTTCCAGCTGTTCAGTAGCGCATTGTTGCATAGGTGATGCTACTCGGCCATTCTGGGAATGAAATTGTCACACCTCATAATCCTTCATTTACTTGAAGTGCCCTGAATATGATTCCATCCTGAAATCTGTTTTTTACAATCTTCCATTCATGTAAGACAATGTAACAACAAATAAAAATGAACTGGTTAAACAGCCTAAACTCTCAGAATTGGCACCCTGAACCCAACAGAATGAAAAGGTTTCCTATTTTTGGCATAAATCCCCAAATAACAACAGTATAAGCAAAGGCACAGGGATTCTTTACAGGTTGCAATAAATTAATGTACAGAAGTGCAGTGCATACGGAAAGTATTCACAGCGCATCACTCTTTACACATTTTGTTATGTCACAGCCTTATTCCAAAATGGATTAAATTCATTTTTTTCCTCAGAATTCTACACACAACCCCCCATAATGACAACGTGAAAAAAGTTTACTTGAGATTTTTGCAAATTTATTAAAAATAAATAAACTGAGAAATCACATGTACATAAGTATTCACAGCCTTTGCTCAATACTTTGTCAGCAATTACAGCCTCAAGTTTTTTTGAATATGATGCCACAAGCTTGGCACACCTATCCTTGGCCAGTTTCGCCCATTCCTCTTTGCAGCACCTCTCAAGCTCCATCAGGTTGGATGGAAAGCATCGTGCACAGCCATTTTAAGATCTCTCCAGAGATGTTCAATTGGATTCAAGTCTGGGCTGTGGCTGGGCCACTCAAGGACATTCACAGAGTTGTCCTGAAGCCACTCCTTTGATATCTTGGCTGTGTGCTTAGGGTCGTTGTCCTGCTGAAAGATGAACCGTCGCCCCAGTCTGAGGTCAAGAGCCCTCTGGAGCAGGTTTTCATCCAGGATGTCTCTGTACATTGCTGCAGTCATCTTTCCCTTTATCCTGAGTTGTCTCCCAGTTCCTTCTGCTCAAAAACATCCCCACAGCATGATGCTGCCACCACCATGCTTCACTGTAGGGATGTTATTGGCCTGGTGATGAGCGGTGCCTGGTTTCCTCCAAACGTGATGCCTGGCATTCACACCAAACAGTTCAATCTTTGTCTCATCAGACCAGAGAATTTTGTTTCTCCTTTTGGCAAACTCCAGGCGGGCTGCCATGTGCCTTTTACTAAGGAGTGGCTTCCGTCTGGCCACTCTACTATACAGGCCTGATTGGTGGATTGCTGCAGAGATGGTTGTCCTTCTGGAAGGTTCTCCTCTCTCCACAGAAGACCTGTGGAGCTCTGACAGAGTGACCATCGGGTTCTTGGTCACCTCCCTGATTAAGGCCCTTCTCCCCCGATTTCTCAGTTTAGATGGCCGGCCAGCTCTAGGAAGAGTCCTGGTGGTTTCGAACTTCTTCCACTTACGGATGATGGAGGCCACTGTGCTCATTGGGACCTTCAAAGCAGCAGAAATTTTTCTGTAACCTTTCCCAGATTTGTGCCTCGAGACAATCCTGTCTCAGAGGTCTACAGACATTTCCTTTGACTTCATGCTTGGTTTGTGCTCTGACATGAACTGTCAACTGTGGGACCTTATATAGACAGATGTGTGGCTTTCCAAATCATGTCCAATCACCTGAATTTACAACAGGTGGACTCCAATTAAGCTGCAGAAACATCTCAAGGATGATCAGGGGAAACAGGATGCACCTGAGCTCAATTTTGAGCTTCATGGCAAAGACTGTGAATACTTATGTACATGTGCTTTCTCAATTTTTTTATTTTTAATAAATTTGCAAAAATCTCAAGTAAACATTTTTCACGTTGTCATTATGGGGTGTTGTATGTAGAATTCTGAGGAAAATAAATGAATTTAATCCATTTTGGAATAAGGCTGTAACATAATAAAATGTGGAAAAAGTGATGCGCTGTGAATACTTTCCGGATGCACTGCACATTTTAATAGATTCATACATGTTCTGTATAGCAAAAGCCATATGAACGAAAGTATGTAACAGTGCTCTATATATTTCAATGTAAAGTAAATCTAACAGCAGACACTTGTTTTTGTCATCTTAGCAGCATTTCTCCTAAAAGCTTCTTTGTTTGGTTTCTAAAACATCAATCCTTGTATCTTGTATTCAAATAAAAAGAATTACTTACAGTATAAATGATTTAAAATCACTTCAGATTTTATTGTGTGGCACCTTGAAGTTATGCATGCCACATCAATCGACCCAAGGGGTTCACCCACTAATGACATATGATAAGTCAAAGTTACTTATTTTCATGAAACTTAAAATTTGTGTTGTTTAAAGTAATTTTGAGGTTGCTTATCGTAAATATGATAATATTTTTGACATTTGATTCTTTACTGGTGGTTCCAGCCCTTTAAGATCCTGAAAGTTAAAATTACATATTTCAAACATAACCAAGTGGAGTATCATTGAAGACTATTCCAAGGTAATTTCGAGTGATTATAAATATGTTATTTTTTTATTTTTGATCCTTTAATAGGGATCTTGTCTTCTATGGATCTCTATCAGAAAGTGAAAAATGACAAATTTCCATTACAATCGAGAATATTTAAATGTTAAACATCATGATGTACATCATTACGTGTCTTATGAACAAACCAAATTAAATGGTTATATATTTTTTAATTAAGAGTCAATTAAAAATAAGTTAAAAAAATCTGTGAAAAGGATGCTGTTTTTCTTTTATTTGTTGAAAGTCGTTAGTGTATTCTGCTATGTGATATAATTATAAATGCTTTATCAAGTTTATAGCACCAAACATATTTGACTTTGTTCCATCACAGCCGACTTTTTCCCAGCAAATGTTCTAGTTAATATATCTTTCATCTTCACACAGATAGGATTTTTCAGCATTTTTTGCATTTGTCTCTCTAAGCTAAATGAGACTTAACATTCGTGTTATGTGCACTCCTGGCTCACACATTCTTCTGTGGCAGATGGCTGTGACAGTTTTTTTTTTAAACTGCTTTCCTTGCACAAAGGAATGTCAGAAAGCTCAGTATGCGTGAGTGCAGCTTACATTTTAAACCAACTAGTGAGTGGCAAGTTATACAATGATCTGCCAGTTATGCACAATGAGAAAAAATGTGCCATTTCCAATCCACTTCCAAAGAAACAGTTCAGTACTAAAGTGGTCGGCCTTCTTAGCAACTAGAGGTCAAAAAGTTGTTGCCAATTGCTTCAAAATGGTACTTTATGGTAACTTGGCAACCTTTAGTTTTGAGTTTCCCTGTAAAAGTTTTACTTTAAAAACTGTTAGATTATCCTTTGATTAAAATTTGCTTGTGAGACTACATCAGGACTACTGAGCGTGTTGTCAGTTACCATGCTACAGATTAAAGATCTATGAGATAACCAGGTGAGCTTGATGGTAAAACTTTTCATTTAGTCCTGCAGGTTCCATGAATCCTGCTGGTAAGAAACACAGTACGTGGTACACCATTACCATTATGTTAACAGTTTCAGATCAAGAGCAGTATTCAACTCTAAGCTGTTTACTCACTGGAAGAGTCTTTTTGTATATAAGAGAGTTTGTATTGAATATATTTTAGAGTATTAAATATTCTGGGAGCTAGATTCATGTTTGTACCGTATGTCCTGTTTTTTTTTTTTTGCTTACTGTGTGACTGTAAAACTGACAATTTTGAATTGTGCACAGTTGCATGGAAAGTGCATGTGAGAGCTGCAGCCTTCTTGCAAATGTGACAAATGAAAAACGAAGCCCTTCACATAAATAAGACACTGTGCTTACATGAAGTAATGTAATCAAAGAGTGAATGGACTGGCCTTACTCCCCATGCACCTATAATGCACATTAAAAATCCTTACAGAATTGCTTGTGATTTCCCAAACATATTAAATGCAGTAATTAATCAGTTCTTATTTTTGCTAGTGGCATGCTTGCTAACCCTACTTGATACTGTGCACTGTGGTATGCCATTTGAGCATTTTGTATGGGAACAGTTAAAGTGAAAGAATAAAGTTTTTCTGCATTGTGTGTCAAGTTAGCAACTACTTAAGATGGAGAAAGCATTTGAAGGTGTGTTTAAGCTTTTGTGGTTATTTCAAACAATTCAGTTTGTCTGGAAAATTATTGATTGTACAGGCATGTAGACTGACAGAGAATGGGAACAAAAACAAAATCACATACAGCCTTAACTAATATCCATCTTTTTGTTGAAGCTCCTTGTAATTATCTGAACTTTGTCATTTGTTTTTCATCTTGAAAATTCTGTATTACAACACTTAAAAAGCTTTTATACTTGATTCATGGGGGAGAACTATTTATGATTAAATATTCTATTAATGATTTTTCAATAGTATTAAAAATTTTGATTTCCGTATGCACTTATCATACAGAGTTAATCTTTTGTAGACATTAGCTTTCTGCAAGATGCCCTATGGCAGATGGAAGATCAGGACATAAAGATACCGGTCTGGCACAAGCTGTCACTTCTTGCTGCTTAATGACTTGGGCGCTGTCAGAGTTTTGATATTTAAAAATGTCTAACCGCTGTTGGGAATAGTCCATTGAATTTTGGTAGTTAAAAATAGTTATCATTATATCAGAATTAATGTTAAGTAGATTAAAAAGCATTTACAGAACAGAGGGTTATTGAAGTTTTTAACAGTATACATTGATCAAACTGTTAAATGGGATCATTTATCAAGTAATTTAATAAAGTAGTTAACATTTCTAGGCCTCATAATTACTTCATTATTTACTTCTTCTGGCTCTTAAATACAAGTAACCTTCCCCTAGTCTATTCCAAATTTCAGATAAATTCAGCATTTGAAATTAGTACTTTAAGTTATACATGTAAACCACAAAATAATTGTTAATATATTTTGTAGATGCATCTTTGGCAGTCATTACAGTTGTGATTCTGTGTTCACAGGTTTCTGTCAGCTTTACACATCCGGACACAGTAATTTTTCCCCATTCTTCTTTGCAAAACTGCTCAAGCCCTGTCAGGTTGCATGGGGATCATGAGTTAACAGCTGTTTTTGAGTCCAGCCAATATTATTCAATTAGACTGAAATGTGGAATCTGACTCGACCACTCCAGGATATTAACATTGTTGTTTATAAGTCATTCCTATGTAAGTCTGGTTTTTGGGTTGAAAAAAACATATTTTCCCAGTGCCCTGGTTTCTACCAGACTGCGTCAGGTCTTACTGAGAAT
Organism: Polypterus senegalus; assembly: GCF_016835505.1. Classification (NCBI taxonomy): domain Eukaryota; kingdom Metazoa; phylum Chordata; class Cladistia; order Polypteriformes; family Polypteridae; genus Polypterus; species Polypterus senegalus. Next base: position 141,800,639 of record NC_053156.1, read on the forward strand.
GTATTTTGCTCCATTCATTTACCCTCTTCTCTGACAAAAGCATTTAGGGCCTGCTGCAGAGAAGTATTGCCACAGATGCTGCAAGTACCATGTTTCATGGTAGGGATGGTGTGTATTGATAATGTGCAACATTTGGCTTATACAAAATATGGTGTTTAGTCTTGTTTGCTAGAAAGCTCGATTTTTGTTTCATCAGACCGTAGAACCTTCTTAGAGCTGACTTCAGAGTCTACCAAGATCCTACTGGCAAATTCAAGCAAAGATATTGTTTTATTTTTTTTTTAAACAGTGGTTATCTCTGTGTCACTTTCCCATATAGCTGTGAATGGTGAAATACCCAAGCAGCAGGTGCTGTGTTCACAGACTCTCCAGTCTTATTCACTGTAGCTTGTACCTCCCTCCCCCACTAGTCTTTTTCTTGCACAACCACTCAGTTTTTGTAAACAGCCTGTTCTAAGCAGATTTACACCTGTGCCACACCATTTCCATTTTTAATGACTAATTTAACTGGACAGCAAGGGATATTTAGTAACTTATGACTTAATCTTTTCATGGAGTTATTTGAAGTGATTTTTTGATTTCATTGTATAGGTTAGGCCATTATACTGATGCAATATGAGTTGAATCTTTCAGGTGCAGGGGCATTTATACTATAACTGAAACCTCTTGATTTAGACAAGTGATCTTCATTTAACTACTTTTGTGATTTCTAAAACCAGTTGTCTGCCCCAGTGATGATTTGGAGGTATCTTATTAAAGGGGTGAATACTTATGCGATTATTTATTTTGTGTTTTCTATGCTTTGACATTTCAGAATCTTTTTTCTGTTGATCAGTGTCAAAAAAGACTAAATCCACTGTGATTCAGTGTTGTAGAACAATAAAACATGAAAACTTTCAAGATGATGAATACTTTTTATAGGCACCATATAAACTCAGATTATTTCAGATTGGAGCGTGGAATCCAACAAGTCAGTTTTACAATCACAAATGCTCTTTGCAATTGCTGTTTAAAAAAAATTTAAAGAAATTGTAAGGGATGTAATGGTACATTTTTTTATATCTGGACATCACTCGCCCAAATGTTTAATTGCTGATCATAATAAATGTATTAAATTACTTTTACACGTTCTTTGGATTTGAAAGTAATTTGGAATAAAGCATAATATATTGATTGTATTTCAAATTGAAAAGACTTTTAAAATAATGAAACTTATTTTTGATTGTCAAATTATAAAACTTATATGCAAATAATACTAGAAGAAATGCTGTATGAAATATATAAATATATATGTATGTGTGTGTGTTTGTGTGTGTATATATATATATATATATATATATATATATATATATATATATATATAGGGCGGCACGGTGGCGCAGTGGTAGCGCTGTTGCCTCGCAGTTAGGAGACCTGGGTTCGCTTCCCGGGTCCTCCCTGCGTGGAGTTTGCATGTTCTCCCCATGTCTGCGTGGGTTTCCTCCGGCACTCGGTTTCCTCCCACAATCCAAAGACATGCAGGTTAGGTGGATTGGCGATTCTAAATTGGCCCTAGTGTGTGCTTGGTGTGTGGGTGTGTTTGTGTGTGTCCTGCAGTGGGTTGGCACCCTGCCCAGGATTGGTTCCTGCCTTGTGCCCTGTGTTGGTTGGGATTGGCTCCAGCAGACCCCCGTGACCCTGTATTCGGATTCAGCGGGTTAGAAAATGGATGGATATATATATATATATATATATACAGAGAGAGAGAGAGAGAGAGAGAGACAGTCAGTCCCTGGGTTACATATGAGATAGGGACTGTAGGTTTGTACTTAAGTTGGCACAGGTACATTATTTTAATAAATGCTATTGTTGACCAGCTGCAACCAAGTGCTCTGCCAATGAATGATTGAGTTTCACTTCTCTCTGACCTTTTTATTATTTCTATTTTATTTTCAATGGTGATGGTTTTCTCTTCTTTACTGTATCACCAGCACTTGCATCAGATTTGTGTTTCAGAGACATTCTTGAAGGGTGAAAACAAAAGGTTAAGATGAGCTCTTCTACACAGCATTTTACACGCTATCACAGCAGGAAGGCACCCCTCGTCAGCACATCTGATGTACTGACAAGAGACAACTTCCTTGTATGTGCATAACAGTACAAGCAGGCTTACTATTGAGAATGAACGGGGGCGGTGAGGGGCGGTTCATCACCAGCCCACCTCCACTACAGCATGCTGCCTGAAGTGTCTGCCCACCAAGAATGAACATGGTGCAGCAAAAGGCGTGTAGTGAATCGTCCACCCCCACCCCCATTCAACAGGCAGCCATCCGAGGCACACTACAATGCTATCCCCTGCCGCCCCGTTCACCCTCAATGGCCTCCGTTCAGCCACAACCGGGTCATTGCTTGCAGCATCACCAGCCGCCCACCGATAATGAATGGGGCAGCCATGTGTGGTGGGCAGGCAGTGAAATTGCTTGCCGCCAGGAGCCGCCCGTTAGACACTACACTGCACGAGCAGCGAAATCGCCCTCCTCCAGCCCTCCATCCAGCCACCACTTGCAGCGTCCCCCGGCTGAAGATGACAGAGCGGCAGCAGCAGTTACTGAGGTGCATGTGTCGTAGCTGTGGCCCCGTTCATATGTTGTAGGTCGGATGTCCGTACCCTGGGGACGGATGTTTGGAATCATGTATGATTTTCGTTCCACTTCTCACGTGTACACCACTTTGTATTGGTCTTTCACGTGTAATTCCAATAAAATTGCAAGCCACTCTATATTTGGGTCCATAAATATTTGGACAGAGACAACTTTTTTCTAATTAAGGTTCTGTACATTACCACAATTAATTTTAAATTAAACAACTAAGATGCAGTTGAAGTGCAGACTTTCAGCTTTAATTCAGTAGGTTGAACAAAAAGATTGCATAAAAATGTGAGGCCACTAAAGCATTTTTTTAACACAATCCATTAATTTCAGGGGCTCAAAAGTAATTGGACAAATTAAATAACTGGAAATAAAATGTTCATTTCTAAAACTTGGTTGAAAACCCTTTGCTGGCAATGACAGCCTGAAGTCTTGAACTCATGGACATCACCAGATGCTGGGTTTCCTCCTTTTTAATGCTCTGCCAGGCCTTTACTGCAGCGGCTTTCAGTTGCTGTTTGTTTGTGGATGCCTTTCTGTCTGAAGTTTAGTCTTCAACAAGTGAAATGCATGCTCAATTGGGTTAAGATCAGGTGACTGACTTGGCCATTCAAGAATTTTCAACTTCTTTGCTTTAATATACTCCTGGGTTGCTTTGGTTGTATGTTTTGGGTCATTGTCCATCTGTATCATGAAACGCCACCCAATCAATTCTGTCCTGTGTCACGTTCTCAATAAACACTAGTGTCCCAATGCCACTGGCAGCCATGCACGCCCAAGCCATCACACTGCCTCCACAGTGTTTTACAGACGATGTGGTATGCTTTGGATAATGAGCTGTTCCACGCCTTCTCCATACTTTTTTTTTGCCATCATTCTGGTAGAGGTTGATCTTGGTTTCATCTCTCCAAAGAATGTTTTTCCAGAAATGTCCTGGCTTTTTTAGATGTTCTTTAGCAAAGTCCAATCTAGCCTTTCTGTTCTTGAGGCTTATGAGTGGCTTGCACCTTGCAGTGCATCTTCTGTATTTACTTTCATGCAGTCTTCTCTTTATGGCAGACTTGGATATCGATACTCCTATCTCCTGGAGAGTGTTGTTCACTTGGTTGGCTGTTGTGAAGGGGTTTCTCTTCACCGTGGAAATGATTCTGTGATCATCCACCACTGTTGTCTTCTGTGGACGTCCAGGGCTTTTTGTGTTGCTGAGATCACCAGTGCTTGCTTTCTTTCTCAGGATGTACCAAACTGTAGATTTTGCCACTCGTAATATTGTAGCAATTTCTCGGATGCGTTTTTTCTGTTTTCGCAGCTTAAGGATGGCTTCTTTCACCTGTATTGAGAGCTCCTTTGACCACATGTTGTCTGTTTACGTCAAAATCTTCCACATGCAAGCACCACACCTCAAATCAACTCCAGGCCTTTTATCTGCTTAATTGATAATGACATAACGATGCCCATGAAATAGCCTTTGAGTCAATTGTCCAATTACTTTTGAGCCCCTGAAATGAAGGGATTGTGTTAAAAAAATGCTTTAGTTGCCCCACATTTTCATGCAATCTTTTTGTTCAACCCATTGAATTAAAGCTGAAAGTATGCACTTCAACTGCATCTGAGTTCTTTAATTTAAAATTCATTGTGATAATGTACAGAACCAAAATTAGAAAAAAGTTGTCTCTATCCAAATATTTATGTATTAACTGTATATATATATATCTATACCAATAAAAGGCAAAGCCCTGACTGACTGACTCACTAACTAACTCACTCATCACTAATTCTCCAATTTCCCGTGTAGGTAGAAGGCTGAAATTTGGCAGGCTCATTCCTTACAGCTTACTTACAAAAGTTGGGCAGGTTTAATTTCGAAATTCTACGTGTAATGGTCATAATTGGAACATATTTTCGTCCATATACTGTAATAGACTGCAGCTCGATGGCCGTGGGAGGCAGAGTTGCGTGTTGCATCATCATGCCTCCCACATAATTGAGTGCCTGCCCATATAAGGTAAATATTTGCGGGTCAAGGACTGTGCTTAGCATAATCAAAAGTAAAAATATCTAAATCACAAACTGATGTTAATTATATTTTGTCCATGAATACTTATTAAATAATTCCAAATAGTCTGTCCGCTTCCTTTCATAGCTTTTCCGATGGTTGAGCTGCTTTCAGGCATGTATTTTCGTATTAAAGCATTTAACCAATCACATTTCAGCCATAATTTGTTGCCAGGCAGAGAGGCCTTCACAATCCGTTGTGCAGGCACTCTAACACAGAATAAATGTCGATTAACCTGTTGCTTCAACCAATCAGATTTTAAGTTGGTGTCAGTAGGGCCCTCTAGCTGCCGTACGGCAACGTCACCGTATTCAGACCCATTGATTGGATAGAAGCCGATATGAGGAACTCTACAAGGCCACTGAACGCACCGCAGGCACTCCTCGCGTCCTCGCGCAGACTACGGCCAACTCCATGGCAGGATTCTGGACAATATTATTTGCCAGACACAGACCAGATTTCAAGACCACGAAAACCTGACATTTTCATCCCTAAAGTGAATTAAAACTTATGCCAGAAATACAACAGGGCACGTTCGACTTTCAGCATTAGCTCCGATGACGATAGAAAGGGACTTTTTGATGGAACTGAAGCGCATGGATAATCCGTACAACAGAGTAATTGAACTGTTTTTGAGAAAAGAGAGAAGGATGAATTTTGTTTACAAATAATCCGAGTTTTTAGTGAGTAAAATGTACCTAAATAATATTGCAAGTTTATGAGTTATTATTGATGTTTTTTATATGTGTCGCGGCTGTGGCTGCAGTAGAAAGGAACTTGCTCACCCCTGGTTTGTCTATTCAATAAAGGCATTTATTGTGGCTACAGGAGTTATCTTATATATATATACACTCACCTAAAGGATTATTAGGAACACCATACTAATATGGTGTTTGACCCCCTTTCGCCTTCAGAACTGCCTTAATTCTACGTGGCATTGATTCAACAAGGTGCTGAAAACATTCTTTAGAAATGTTGGCCCATATTGATAGGATAGCATCTTGCAGTTGATGGAGATTTGTGGGATGCACATCCGGGGCACGAAGCTCCCGTTCCACCACATCCCAAAGATGCTCTATTGGGTTGAGATCTGGTGACTGTGGGGGCCATTTTAGTACAGTGAACTCATGGTCATGTTCAAGAAACCAATTTGAAATGATTCGAGCTTTGTGACATGGTGCATTATCCTGCTGGAAGTAGCCATCAGAGGATGGGTACATGGTGGTCATGAAGGGATGGACATGGTTAGAAACAATGCTCAGGTAGTCCGTGGCATTTAAACGATGCCCAATTGGCACTAAGGGGCCTAAAGTGTTCCAAGAAAACATCCCCCACACCATTACACCACCACCAGCAGCCTGCACAGTGGTAACAAGGCATGATGGATCCATGTTCTCATTCTGTTTACGCCAAATTCTGACTCTACCATTTGAATGTCTCAACAGTAATCGAGACTCATCAGACCAGGCAACATTTTTCCAGTCTTCAACTGTCCAATTTTGGTGAGCTCGTGCAAATTGTAGCCTCTTTTTCCTATTTGTAGTGGAGATGAGTGGTACCCGGTGGGTCTTCTGCTGTTGTAGCCCATCTGCCTCAAGGTTTTGCGTGTTGTGGCTTCACAAATGCTTTGCTGCATACCTTGGTTGTAACGAGTGGTTATTTCAGTCAAAGTTGCTCTTCTATCAGCTTGAATCAGTCGGCCCATTCTCCTCTGACCTCTAGCATCAACAAGGCATTTTCGCCCACAGGACTGCCGATACTGATGTTTTTCCTTTTCACACCATTCTTTGTAAACCCTAGAAATGGTTGTGCGTGAAAATCCCAGTAACTGAGCAGATTGTAAAATACTCAGACCGGGCGGCCTGGCACCAACAACCATGCCACGCTCAAAATTGCTTAAATCACCTTTCTTTCCCATTCTGACATTCAGTTTGGAGTTTAGGAGATTGTCTTGACCAGGACCACACCCCTAAATGCATTATAGCACCTGCCATGTGAATGGTTGATTAGATAATTGTATTAATGAGAAATTGAACAGGTGTTCCTAATAATCCTTTAGGTGAGTGTATACTAGCAAAATACCCGCGCTTCGCAGTGGAGAAGTAGTGTGTTACAGAAGTAATGAAAAAGAAAAGGAAACATTTTGAAAATAACGTAACATGATTGTCAATGTAATTGTTTTGTCACTGTTGTGAGTGATGAGTGTTGCTGATATATATATATATATATATATATATATATATATATGGAAGCGAAGGTCTGTGATACGGTTTGCATATTAGCAGTTGGAGATCCACAAAGGGAGAAAATGAATCACGTATCATAGAGTAGTTTTATTCCTGAGCTTTTAACCCCTACCAGGGTCTTCATCAGAGGATAATGCTTAGACTTACAAGAATCAATGGCAATATATAGCAATACCTTACAGGGGAGGAGGGTGGGGTGGCTAGGTCCGTATGGGTGTGTGAGGTTGTTGGGAGTAAAGTCTTGTTTATTAAGAATAAGTTCTTCTTAAGTTTGTATATGCTAGATTTATGTCCAAGTGTCCGTTGATGGCGTTCTCATTTGATAACCAGGATTCAGCCAGCTCTCTAGCACTTTTATTATTGGCTTTAAATTTTACTTGTACATCGTCCCAATTAAATGTATGTCCTGTTGATTTAGAATGCTTATAGATCAATGACAGTGCGTCCTTTCTTCTGACGGCGCTATGTGTTCCTGTATACGTGTTGCGATTCTTTTTGAAGTTTGTCCTATGTATACCGCTGAGCATGAACTGCATGGAATGCTGTATACTGCGTTTAGTGTTTCTGCTGTCGATTTCTTGTTTTTGGCATTAAAGAGGACTGTGCACAGATTGTTCATGGGTTTGTGTGCTATTCTGACACCTGACTTGGCCAGGATGCGTGCAGCACCTTCAGACACATTGTGGTGATAAGGGAGTGAGTTCCAGGTTGGGTGGGGGTTATGATTCGAGTCAATTGTTTGTTGAGTTTTTTGGCGTCTTCTGTGTAGGCTTCGATTAATGAATGTTTTCGAGTATCCGTTTGAAGTGAAAAGGTGGAAGAGATACCATCTCTCTTTCATTTTTGTTTCCTTCGTATTACAATGGGTGTGGACTCTTCTGAATAGAGTTTTAACACAGCTCGGTTTATGAGATATCGGGTGGTTGCTGGCGAAGTGTAATATCTTGTCTGCATAGCATTCTTTACGGTAAACACTAGTAGTCAGGGTGGCGTCATTACTTCTTTCGATGTAGATGTCCAGGAAGCTGATGTGTCGGTTAATTTCTTTCTCCATTGTGAATTGGATTGCCGGGAGTATTGAGTTGATGTGCTTGTAGAATTCGTTCAGCTGATCATTTTTATTATGACGAATGTGTCGTCCACATAGCGTATCCAAATTTTGGGTGTGAACTGAGATAGAGCCAAGTTTTCAAATCGTTGCATTACCAGTTCTGCTAGAAGTCCTGATAACGGCGATCCCATTGGCATGCCTTCTTTCTGAGTATAGTATTTGCCGTTAAAATGAAAGTGAGTTTTTTGGCAGAGTGATATTAGGTGTATTATGTCTTTAATCGATAGCTTAGTTCTTGTTTCTATAGTGGGGCACTTTCCAGTTTCATTAAAAGTGTTTCTGTGGCTAGATGAATCGGTATCATGGTGTATAGTGATATAGAATCTGTTTTATATTCTAGTTTCTTCAAAATAGCCACCCTTTGCTCTGAATACTGCTTTGCACTCTTGGCATTCTCTCGATGAGTTTCAACAGGTAGTCACCTGAAATGGTTTTCACTTCACAGGTGTGCCATATCAGGGTTATTTAGTGGAATTTCTTGCTTTATCAATGGGTTTTGGACCAGCAGTTGTGTTGTGCAGAAGTCAGGTTAGTTGGACGATCATTTATTTTTCAACAGGACAATGACCACAAACACACCTCCAGGCTGTGTAAGGGCTATTTGACCAAGAAGGAGAGTGATGGAGTGCTGTAAATGGTAATGAAAATAAAGAAAACACATTGAATGAGGAGGTGTGTCCAAACTTTTGGCCTGCACTATATATATATATATATATATATATATATATATATATATATATATATATAAACATATATATATATATATATATATATACAAACATATATATATATTATATATATATATATATATATATATGTATATATATATATATACATATCCATACATATATATATACACACACACACATATATACATACATTTATATACACACGTGGACAAAATTGTTGGTACTCTTCAGTCAATGAAAGAAAAACTCAAAACGGTCACAGAAATAACTTTAATCTGACAAAAGTAATAATAAATAAAAATTCTATGAAATTTAACCAATGACAGTCAGACATTGATTTTCAACCATGCTTCAACAGAATTATTTAAAAAAATAAACTCATGAAACAGGCCTGGACAAAATGATGGTACCCCTAACTTAATATTTTGTTGCACAACCTTTTGAGGCAATCACTGCAATCAAACGATTCCTGTAACTGTCAATGAGACTTCTGCACTTCTCAGCAGGTATTTTGGCCCACTCCTTATGAGCAAACTGCTCCAGTTGTCTCAGGTTTGAAGGGTGCCTTTTCCAGACGGCATGTTTCAGCTCTTTCCAAAGATGCTCAATAGGATTGAGGTGAGGGCTCATAGAAGGCCACTTTAGAATAGTCCAATGTTTTTACACATACATTCACATATATATACATATATATACATATCTACATATACACACATACATATACATACACACATACATACGCATATATACACACAAATACATACATATATATATATATATATATATATACACATACATACACACACACACACACACATATATATAAACATATATATACATATACACACTCTTTGGGGTGCGAGCAACTGTTGCTGGGGGTGCCAGAATCTATCAAGGAAGAAAAATGAAAAACATTATTTGTACAATATCTTAATTTATTTATCCATTCCTAAATAATTAAATGGACAGGCTATTTTGTATCAGTGCAATACGCTGTTTGTTAAAATGGATGACTCCCGCTCTTATGTGCAAGTCTGCGTGGATAGTATGAACTATCATATCTGTTCAAGTTCTGTTTAAATTTTAAATAGAAGGAATTTTTATTTAGTCGACAGAAATATCATTGGTAGGAATGTAAGTTAAATGTAGGCATCATTGCATAAATTTTTTTTCACCATAAAAATGTAAAGAGTAATTTCGCCTTACATTCCAACCAAAGATATTTGTGTCGACTAAATAGAACTTGTAAAGATATATTTTTTCTAATGTGATCGCGCAATTCAGATCAAGTTGACGCGCACTACATCGAGCCCGCATGGTATTGTGGTTTCGACTGCGTGCCTCAATAAGTCACCCTCCCCTCGCTCTTACTTTTTTACCGTTCATCTAATGAATACACTGAGTATGGCTTACCAAAACAATCATTGATGGCGAATAAAGTATCCATTATTCATGAAGCTTCAATTGGTGATCTGTCTTTCTGCGTTAACCGCATATTTTTCATACGCCTCAAACCAAGGGGATGCGAGGGTAAAATGAATCGGGAAGTGCACGTACATACTCAGTGCACCCCCTCTCGGGAATCGAACCTCGGACGTCACAGCGTGTGGTTTGTTTATTTGATCAGGGTATATATATCTATACTAATAAAAGGCAAAGCCCTCACTCACTGACTCACTCACTGACTCATCACTAATTCTCCAACTTCCCGTGTAGGTAGAAGGCTGAAATTTGGCAGGCTCATTCCTTACACCTTACTTACAAAAGTTGGGCAGGTTTCATTTCGAAATTCTACGCCTAATGGTCATAACTGGAAGGTATTTTCTCCATTAACTGTAATGGAGTTGAGCTGGAATGACGGGGCGGAGTTTCGTGTGACATCATCACGCCTCCCACGTAATCACGTGAACTGATTGTCAACGCAGTGCGTAGAAAACCAGGAAGACCTCCAAAAAGCGCTTAAGAAAACATGCATTATATAATTGAGAAGGCAGCGAAAAACAATAAGAAGCGAGCGAGTGACATATACTACCATATTCATGACTGCTGCTACCTCGGAAAGAAAGCAAGGTGTAAACCTAAACTTTAAATTAAGTTCATAGACAGGCTACCGCTGGCGTTTCACATGCCCACAGGTAATGCGGGATACAAGTTTAATGAGAGGACGCAGGATATAAACGAGTTTTGATCACTTTGTAACTAAGTTAAAATTGTAGGTGAAGGGGTGTGCTTATGCAAATTCCGAGAGACTGTGTTTGTGGGGATTGACAGTTAAGGGGTGGGGAGTCACGCCATCATCTCCCTCCCATTTACCTCATTTCGCTCTGAGCTGAGCTCAGCGCCGCCTTCTTCAAGCAACTTGTCACACTGCCACCAAATACTCACAGAAAAATCCACAAGGTAATACACACGCTCTCTAGAGCTTCTCCACACTGAATCCTCCAGGCACTACTTACAAAAGGTTACATTGACAATCGTGTTACGCTATTTTTAAAATCTTTCCTTTTCTTAGCACAAGCACAGCTGAGAAGCTTCGATGCATGTGCTCCATAACGCTAAAAATAATGCATTTAATCACACTTTGCATTACAAGCAAAGGGAGCTTTTGTCAATGCATGATTTCCTAGTACACCGATTACATTGATCAGCGCATCCCGATTCATTTTACCCTCGCACCACCTTAGTTTGAGAAGAAGTATGAAAAAATATGAGGTTAACACAGAAAAACAGATCACCAATTCAAGCTTTATGAATAATCGATTCGCCATCAATAATTGTTTTGGTAAAGCCATCCTCCTTCCATTTTATAATTTTTCCGCCACTAGCCATGATTAAATGAACGGTAAATAAAGTAAGAGCAAAGCGAGGGTGACTTATTTAGGCAGGCATATATATGACAGCAACACTCATGACAATGTCAATCATGTTACGTTATTATTAAAATGTTTCCTTTTCTTTTCATTACTTCTTTAACACACTACTTCTCCGCTGAGGCGCGGGTATTTTGCTATATATATAATATATGAATGACCTCCAAAGAGCGCTGAGACTTTTGATATCATGAACGTGTCTGCAAAACTGTGGTCTCCTGCCCAGCAAAAGTCGAGCAGCCAGCGCGCATAGCTGTGCCGCCTTTGAGACGCTGACTGCGCTTCTGCCTTAAGTCAAAGTGAGCACTTTTAATTTTTTCATCCTCCCCGCGCTATAGCCCAGACAAGTGCAAACACGGACCCCTTTTCTACACCGGCAAAATAATATTAAGGCGATTCACACTTTCTTTGCACGTTACGATTATGAGGTTGTCAGCTCGGATTATGAAGACACGCACACAAGTGGAGGACTGACAGTGCCATCACAGCCGATTAATGGCGGGACGCCTCACCAGTCTACACAAGACCCACCCGACTGTCCCCAAAAGGCGATCATAACGCCAGCTTAACACATCTCTATACTATATAAAAGAAAAAGGCAACTTTCCTTTCTTTACACCTTTTTCCTTTTATCCCAAACCAAAGCCTTTCTCTTAACACTGCAGAGGACACAAAACTAATTTTCTTTAAATGCCGGTAAGGCACATTACCAGAGGCACAAATTTGAACGCTCACATAGAAAATGTAATTTCTATACCACAGCCGTCGTGTAGCCTTTCAAAAGGGATCTACTACCGAGATGATCCATATACATTTTAGCTGCTGTTAGTTACTTACCTGTTGTGTTACACAGTCTTTAAAATGTAGTTTACCCAAACCACTCCAGTAGTGCTCAATGTACCTGTACTTCTTAAAACGTTAATGTTTTACTGTTTAATAACTTATAGACTATATTTTATTATTTTTCCCTTGCACTCAGTGACCAAAGCTATACACACACATATAGACACATACAAACATACACACAAGTATATGTATGTGTATATATATGTATGTATGTGTATATATATATATATATATATATATATATATATATATACAAACACACACCCCATCTACATTATATATATATATATATATATATATATATATATATATATATATATATATATATATACATATACACACACACACACACACACACACACATACATACATACACACATATATATAATTTGTGTGTGTGTATATATGATGTAGATAGGTATGTATATATATAAGTGTATATGTAGATATGTATATAGATATGAAGATATGTATGTGTACTGTATATATATGTATATATATATGTGTGTGTGTGTGTGTGTGTGTGTGTGTGTGTGTATATGACAGCAGCAATCCAAGCTGTGAGAAAACGTAAAAGGAGGCGTGTCAGACGTCGTGTACATTTTCTGATGCAGCTAGATGAAAAAACTTTGTGACGCTGCCGCCAAATACACAAAACAATTACTTTGACAATCATGTTACGTTATTTTCAAAATGTTTCCTTTTCTTTCACTTTCCTTCTTTAACACACTACTTCTCCGCTGCCAATATATATATATCTATATATATAGATATATATATATATATATATATAGATATAGATAGATAGATAGAGATATTTATATATAGATAGATAGAGATAGATATATAGATAGATAGATATGAGAACAACACTCATATCAATGACAAAACAATTACATTAACAATCATGTTATGTTATTTTTAAAATTTTTCCTTTTCTTTTTCGTACCTTCTTTAACACACTACTTCTCCGCTGCGAAGTGCGGGTATTCTGCTAGTATATATATATACATATATATATACCTGCGCTTCGCAGAGGAGAAGTAGTGTGTTAAAGAAGTTATGAAAAAGAAAAGGGAACATTTTAAAAATAACGTAACATGATTGTCAATATACAGTAATTGTTTTGTGAGTGTTATGAGTGTTGCTGTTATCAAGGATTTGATTATCATTTCTTTCAATCAGGTTCATATTTGGAGGATGTGTTGTGTTCAAGTTACATTCCGTGTTTGTCAATCGTTGTAAAGATAACAGGTTTCATTCATCGATTTGTTTCTTACTGCATCAATAAACAGCTCGTCTTCCTCTTTATCTGAGACGTGACACACTGCATGCACAGGTTTTTTTACACTGTCTTCCTTTAGCGGGACATTGACTTTTTCCACCGTGTGCTTTGTTTCCGCAGTAGCTGCACTTATGAATATGCTTGTATGTATCACACTCTTAATATTTTTTTGCTGCCTTCTCAATTGTGTAATTCGATTTTTGTTCAGTACTCTTTGGAACTGTTGCTTTTTGTCTGTGCACTGCGTCATTTCATGTGAGCCGCTCGGTGTACATGCATCGAAGGTTCCCAACTGTGCTGGTGCCATCTCGTTCAATGTCCACGGCTGTTTTTAATGTTAGTTAAGACCCGGCACTTAAAAGTTTCTCTCGCAGTTTTGCTGAGTTTGTGCCAAACACCACCCTGATCATCTCATCTTCCTCTGCATAAGCACAGTCGTTCACCCGTGAATATTTAGTGGGAGTTTGCTGTTGGATTGCCGCTGACGGACGGCCTTTTATGGGCAGGCACTAAATTACAAACGCCAGCGGCAGCCTGTCTATGAACTTAATTTAAAGTGTAGGTTTACATCGTGCTTTTTTCAAGTAGCAGAACAACTGAATATGGTTGTATATGTCACTCGCCGCTTCTTATTGTTTCGCTGCCTTCTCAATTATATAATGCATGTTTTCTTCAGCTTTTGGAGGTCTTCCTGGTTTTCTATGTACTGCGTGATTACGTGGAGGCGTGATGATGTCACACTAAACTCTGCCCCCACGGCGTTCAAGCTCATCTCCATTACAGTAAATGGAGAAAACAGCTTCCAGTTATGACCATTACTGCGTAGAAGCAGAGAGTTGGAGAATTAGTGAGTGAGTGAGTGAGTGAGTGAGTGAGTGAGTGAGTGAGTGAGGGCTTTGCCTTTTATTAGTATAGATATATATATACTCACTCACTCACTCACTGACTCATCACTAATTCTCCAACTTCCCGTGTAGGTAGAAGGTTGAAATTTGGCAGGCTCATTCCTTACAGCTTACTTACAAAAGTTGGGCAGGTTTCATTTCGAAATTCTACGCGTAATGGTCATAACTGGAAGGTATTTTTCTCCATTTACTGTAATGGAGTTGAGCTTGAAAGCCGGGGGAGTTTCGTGTGACATCATCACGCCACCAACGTAATCACGTGAACTGACTGTCAACGCACTATGTAGAAAACCAGGAAGAGCTCCAAAATGCGCTGAAGAAAACATGCATTATATAATTGAGAAGGCAGCGAAACAATAAGAAGCGAGCGAGTGACATATACAACCATATTCATCAGTGCAGCTACTTCGAAAACAAAGCAAGGTGTAAACCTAAACTTTAAATTAAGTTAATAGACAGGCTGCCGCTGGCGTTTTTCATGCCCACGGGTAATGCGGGATACAAGTTTAATGAGAGGACGCAGGATATAAACGAGAGTTTTGATCACTTTGTAACTAATTTAAAATTGCAGGTTAAGGGGTGTGCTTATGCAAATTCCGAGAGACTGTGTTTGTAGGTGATTGACAGTTAAGGCGGGTGGAGGAGTCACGTCATCATATCCCCTCCCATTTACCTCATTTCGCTCTGAGCTGAGCTCCGCGGCTAACGCCGTCTTCAGAAGCAACTTCGTCACACTGCCACCTAAAGTCAAAACTTAAATATATAAAGTCAGCGCTGGAATATATAAAGTCAAATCTTGAATATATAAAGTCAGCGTCGGAATATATTGTCACGCTTGGGTCACAGATTTGCACAGAGACACAGGAGGTCGTAGAAACAAGAAGGATTTTTATTCAAACACTGCAAACACATGAGCTTAAACGTGCTCCATGACAAGTCAGAGATGACAGTTCCGCTAGGAGCAGAGAGAGAGAGCGATAAAAGCAAGCAAACAATCAATTTTCAACTGACAGGAGCTGCACAAGGCTTTTAAGTTAGCGGAGTATCGCGCGAGGTTTGCATTACGTGTTATAGCGCAAGTGAGAAAGTAAGGAGCAATGTGAGGGTAGTCTGTGTTTCAGGGGTTGTGATTTTCCCAGAGGCGTCTGTACCTTCTTGGGGTGCGATCAGCCCTCCAGCTCACACCCTCCCCCTTAGCTTTATTCACATTTCCGTGAATCAAGCGACTCTCTGTACCAGGTTCATTTAGTCTTGATAATATGTCTGCGTTGACGTGTTCAGAACCTGGTCGATGTTTTACTGTGAAACGGTAAAGGTTGTAAGCCCAGAAACCATCTGATGAGGCGAGAGTTTGTATCTTTCTGTCAGTATCGCCATTGAAGTGGAGCATGATCAGTTACCAAAGTAAAGTTTCGTCCCCACACGTAATAGCGAAGCCCTCCAGCTCACAATATAAAGTAAGCGCTGGAATATATAAAGTCAAAACTTCAATATATAAAGTCATCTTCAGAATATACAAAGTTAGTGCTGCAATATTCATCCATTTCCCAACCCGTTGAATCCGACCACAGGGTCACTGGGGTCTGCTGGAGCCAATCCCAGCCAACACTGGGTGCAAGGCAGGAACCAATCCTGGGCAGGGCAAATGCATAATTTTCAAAACATTAACAGAACAGTGTTTTTTTAATTTATTTTTCTGAATACGTTTTTGTTAACTTACTTCAGTTCAGAGTCATTTCATTCAATATATTTTGACTTTGAGTTTATATATTCAGGAATGAGTTTATATACTCCTATGTTGACTATGTATAATCAGGAATGACTTTATAAATTCCGACGCTGACTTTATATATTGAGGTTTTTACTTTATATATTCCAGCGATGACTTTATATATTCAAGTTTTGACTTTATATATTCCGACAGTGACTTTATATATTCGGGAATGACTTTATATATTCTGACGCCGACTTTATATATTCAGAAAAATCAATGTATTTGCCTGTTTCGCACCCCATAGTATATGTGTGTGTGTGTATATATATGTGCATATGTATTTATATATATATATATATATATATATATATATATATATATATATATATATATATATATATATATACAGGTGTGTATATATATATATATATATATATATATATATATATATATATATATATATGCCAGCAGCACTCATGACAATGAAAAAACAATTACGCTTGTCGATCATGTTACGCTATTATTAAAATGTTTCCTTTTCTTTTTACTCCTGCTGCAGTATTTTGCTATATATATATATATATATATATATATATATATATATATATATATATATATATATATATATATATATATATATATATATATATATATATATACTGTATATATATATACTATATATAATATATAAGATAAATATAGATATATATAGATATAGATATATATAAATATGACAACAACACTCATGTCAATGACAAAACAATTACATTAACAATCGTTATGTTATTTTTAAAATTTTCCTTTTCTTTTCATAACTTCTTTTATACACTACTTCTCATGGCTGGTATTCTGCTATATATATATATATATATATATATATATATATATATATATATATATATATATATAGTGATGAAACCGTGGCGTCAGCAAACCCCAACTTGAACACACCAGCACAATCATCCCAGGTTCAGATAATGGAAGGTTTATTTACCAATAATCCTTGGAAAGATTGCCCATGCAGAAATACAGAGTTTCCTTCTCTCTCTTTCAATACTCTCTCTCTCCATTCTTCTTTCCACAGCATTGTCCTCCTCCAATTGTGTGCCTTCCTCACCTGGATAAGGGACTGCGGTCCCTTTTATTGAGGACCCGGGAGCACTTCTGGTCCAGGGCCACTGCCTGATAAAGGTACTTCCGGGTCATATGAAAGTCCCGTATTTTGGGGAGCACATCTCCCTGCAGTGCCCTCTTGTGGCACCCATGTACCCCAGCTGGGCTGTGCCGCTGGACTACAACTCCCAGCATTCTCTGTTGGTTCCTGAACAGGTGCCAATATAAAGGGCTGCTGCAGTCTAGTACCTGGGGAATTAACATCATCCAGGGCCCTGTCCTCTTCATCTGTTGTGGCTAGAGAAGGTATGGTCCATGTCTGGTTGGCACACTTGTCCATTTATTCGAAGCTTCCCGCCTGGGTAAGGAACAATTTATTATGGTTGGAATGCCGTCCATCTGTTAGGGCTGTCTAATCCAGGTGGGACCTCTCTCCCTCTCTTGGCCAGGATGCTTTTATGTTCCCACGGGGGCCTCCCGTCCGGGTAAAGGATCTTCTGGTCTGCTGCCTGGGGTGCCTGTTCACCCTGTGTGCCTCCTACAATATATTTATATATTTATATATTTATATATTTATATATATATATATATATATATTTATATATTTATATATATATATATATATATATATATTTATGTTATACATGTTAATAAGCTATCTTCTGACAGATGAAATAAACCAAAAACGATTAAGTGATCAAAATGAAATGTTTTAACTACTTATGCATTTGCAATAATTTCTGTATTCCAGTCACAAATGCACATATTAATGTCTGATTTTTCTAATATATTCAATTTGGAATCTGGCTGCATCTTGTGAATAGTCTTGAGGGATGGAGTTTTTTATTTATTTATTTATTTTTTTTATATATATCTCTTATTCATTTTGACACACTAAGCAGTCGCAAAGTAGCAGGTGCACGGGTTCCCTATCGCACGGAGACGATCCCTAATGAGATGGTAGATAATAAAGCCAAATACGTAGGATAAATCCTGACACACGCTACGGGGAGCAAAAGTAATAGAAGTTGTCAGCTGCTTCTGCATATCCATTGATTTGTGGCTCAGTAAAGCTAAGAGACACACTTTATCTTGAAAGCTACCCTGCTAATGAAATTGGCTTCTTTTTTTTAACAGTTCCATTGGTTTAAGGCTGGACTGTTTGATTAAAAATCCCTACTGTTGTAAGAAATATATGTGTTTGGATTTTGTTGTTTTATGATTTCATAAGTTGCCCTTTCTGTTTGTCTCAGAATTGTTTGTAGCTGTTAGGGACAAAAAAACCTTGCTGCTTAAAGATCCATTATCGTAACCTTAAAATAGTTTATTACTTGTGTTTTGCCAGAAAGTGCAAGCTGCACTTAGAGTTGTATAGTACCATAATTTTAATAATATTTGGAAAATAAAGGATAATTAGGCTTGCTAACATTCTGGTACGTAAAGTGCTGATTAGATTAATTAACCTATATGTTAGCTGCTGAGGGAAATTAGAGAAGCACTAGACAGTAAAACATTTTGCTATTCACTGATGCTGATGTTTATGCTACTCTTTTAAAAACTAGAGTGGCCTACTTTGAAGCATTCAAAATTATCCTGTCATTTACAGATGTAACCTAATTGCATGCTGCACTAAGTCTTCAATGTGCTATGTACAATTATAGCTGCTGGACCTGATTATAGGGTATCATTTTCTCTTGCTGAAAATTGCATCTAAACATTAGGCTTTGAAAACCAACTCTATTGAAAGTGTAATGATAGGTTGTGACCTGCCACAGGTAGTCCCTGCTGCCTTCCTGTAATCTCTGTAGTGGGTTCGAATCAGAGGTGGGATAATGTCTTAAGAATTATGTGATGAGCTTAATGGAAATCTCCCAGACCGTTTGTCTGCTAGGTACCATTGCTTATTTCAGACCGACTTTTATCATTTGGTGATGGGTTGTGCAATTAATCATTTTATCACATTAGGTTTGTTGTAAAGTGTTGAGTCAGTCTTATTCCTAATGTTGATATTAGACACCACTACTGTATTCATACACCTATTTAAAATTAAACTTATATGCTAAAATACCATATAGATTATATTATTGTATTTGTTAGTGACTGCCCAAATTTTGTTACAGGGTCATAAGGCTAGAACTCACTCATATGTCTACTGAATTTTATCTTTTTGTGAAGTGACGAGTTCCCAGTGTTACTGTTTTCTAAGTCAAGACTTCTGTATACTGTCTTTGTGAGAAAAGAGTAATGGCTTCCGACCTCGTCTTGCCTTGTGAACCTGCACTTGAACAGCCTACATGGCCCCTGCCTTCCTAGCTAGTGACTATGTGCTGCAATCTGTTTCACAGATTACCACCTTTGCCAGTATTGGCCTCATATTCTCCACAAACAACGGGGGTGGGTTATTCTTGGCTGCTTCATGGTCACTTGTCCCTTTACATCCTGGTGCTTCATTACAAATTTCTACTCAAGCCTTACCCAATTCTGTCTTGTATTAATGACCCTATGCATTACACTTTCTTGCCTCCCATTTCTTGAAAAGGAGTTTTGATTGTGGTACCCTTTCCCTTCTGGGGATTTACTGTGGGATGTTCCTCTTGTGTGTAATATATTCACATAATTTACTGGTAGCGAAATATGTCTAATGTGAAACTGACTGTTTACAATGTATTACTGCATAGGTATTAGTCTTTGAAATGCAGTATGTTCTGTTCAATGTATTCATATAAGCTTACCTTCTTTTGTAGATCCAGTGTACTATGTAATAATTATAAATCCCTTCGTCAATCCACATTCTGTAATCTGCTTATCCAGTTCAGAAAAATGATGAGGTGGAGCCTGATCCTGCAGCAAAGAAACCAAATAATTAGATTGGGATTGGATAAGAAAAGTAAAAAAAAAATAAATAAATAAACAACCATTTGCAACAAAAGACTCCAGAAGCTGTGTTATTTGAAATATCTAATTTCAATTAAGATAATATTCTTAACATTGTACGATAAGACACAATGAAGTATTAGGAATATCCCTTCAGTTTCTCTGTTTTTATCTGATACATCCTCAAGTGATGAGACAGGTCCGTAGCAGTGTGAATCTTGTTTAAATTGGAACATTCATGCTTGGGGCTGCTGATGGGGAATTACCATGCCTGTATTCATATGTAGACATGCACGGTCAGTTTCCTCATTAGCATTCCGGGGTGTGTAAAGCGCCTGCACCCTATCACTTTATAAAAGAGACTGAGCAGAGAACTGGGATAAGATAGGAAAATAAAATGGGGTTTGTATCAGCAAAGTGGTAGTTAGCTCTGTGAAGATGCAAGGGCAATGGAACTCCCAAGGGTGGCTCAGAGTGACCCAGCCAATGACAGTGGAGGTATTCCAGGATAGAGCCAGGAGTGTGGGATGACAGCTGTCAATATAACAGCCTGGCTGCAAGATGTGAAAGCATGAGCTTGAGGAGATGGATGAGAAAAGGCATTCTAGGCTGACAGGAGACAAAATAAACTTGAAGTCCGAGCAGTTTCACTGTTGCATTGTATGGAATTTATTTATTATTTATTTTATCCTCAGCGACGCACTGGTTTTTATGGAAGTGTTATTGACTTATCGAGAAGCACAGCACTATTTGAACTTTAGGGTTTTTGAAACCTTGACTGTTTGTAAATAAAAATACTATATGCACTTTTACATCATCTCTTGCTTGTTTGTGTCCTTATTGCTCGGTTCATCTTAGACATAACTATAGATGGTTCCGCTTTGGCCAAGATAGACCATTACAGTTTTACAAGTTGATTTACTGAAGTTAAGTACATTTATAGGTTTTCCCTCTATAAGTTCCTTTTTTCATTGTGTACATATGTCAGTAGATGTGTATTGTACAGGTCCTACAAATGTGCAGGTATAAAAAATTTATACTTCTACAAGTTATAACATTCTTTTTTGTAGCTAAAGCTAATTAAATAAAAATATATTGTATATGGTAAGACTCAACATATAATGAATCTATGTGTTTTCTTTATGACCAGGTTTCTAAGGCTGTTGAGCCAAGTTTTACTTAAGTAAATTTTAAAGCTGTGACAAAAATATTTTTTTCTTATAGGTATATGATGTTGATAGATGGTAAAAATGAAGTTCATATGATTGACAGAGATAATTCTGTATTTCATATTGCAAATTTGGAATTCCCCTACCGGAAGGATCCTAAAATTCACTTGGTAAACACGTTATTAGATGGGGTAAGTGTACATTGTCTATGTATGTCTCTTAGCAAAGTTCAGTTTTATATAAATTATTAGGCATACAGTGAAATTGTGAAGGCAAATTGCTTTTAAAAATATTGTTTTTATATCTTGATAGTATTTCCTCTGGAGCAAAATTCATAAAGTACACTAGTGGCGAGAATTCTGAAATCTAGATTCTGAATAATCAAGATCACTAAATTACACAGTTTGTATCTGAATAAGTTTATATTTTTATACAACAACATGACATCTTTCTGTTTGATCTGTAGTAGTGTTTTTAAGTACAAAATGACAACCAGACAAAGTATGATAAATGAATGGGATGTGTAATGAGTTTATGAAAAATGGTTTAAGATGCATAAAACCATATTATTAAATGAATAATTTCTTTCTGATTGCATATAGTCGAATAATATACATTAAAAGCTTGTTGTAGGTCAAAAAGTGAGAGCGATTACAAGTAGTACTGCATAAGAGATTTTTGTTATATCAAGGGTTATACAGTATATAACTGTCACTGTACCACAAGGAAAAATGTAAGAAAAAGGTGATCAGCTACTTTAAACCTGCAGTGAACTTTAATAGAAAATTGTAATTGATATTTATAAAAATCGCCGAAAATCTTTAGATCTTTTTCTATTCACTAATTTTGGAAGGGAATATGATATACATCTTGTGATTCCATTTCTTTGGGAAATGTGAGGATTAATTTAAAAGTGATCAGAGTATTTTACTTTATTAGAGTTAGCACAGAACTTCTAATATTAGAGTGGACTTGTATAGGTTGGTCATCATTTAGATTAATTCTGATCTGGGTGACACCTGCCATTTTAGCATATCTCTTCAGTGATAATATGTGCTGTGTTTCAGCTAAAGTCAGGGCACAGGTAAAAGCTTTTGTGGTTCTTATGCCCTTAACAGCAAAGTGGCCCTGAGTTTGTGTCAGTACCAATTTATTTGAAGTTATTATTAGGCATAAGGCAATACTCTTATCCCGTGATACATTTTATACTGTGTTTTTAGGCTTTATGATACATTATTCCCACGATATGAAATTTTCATAAAAGAAATCTACTGTATATTTAATATTTTTTATCATGAGGCATTCTTTAATCAAATATAAATTGAAATTAATATGCAGAGTTATAAAATATAACTTAATATGCACATGTTTTTGTAAAACTTTTCTTTTGAATTAAAATTAAAATAATCTTAAACATTGCAATGAACACTAAGATGGAATGGCACATACCAAATGACAGTTAAACCCAAGAATGGGTGTGTTTATTTAACAATTAAAGTTCATACTCGGAGATGTAGCACCTGCAGGGACATTGAGAGCCAATGCTTTAGTCAGGGAAACAAAAAAACAGCAGGTGAAGAGCAGTTTTCCCCTGTGTGGCTTAGCGGCAGGTATAAACCATGGGGCGGGGGTCCCCCGAGGATTTAAGAACAGGTAAAGATCTCCCCTGTGGGGTTTTGTGTCAGTCAGTGAGGTGAAAGTGTGCCCTTTGGGTCTGGAGTTGGTTTGGGGCCCCCAATGGGGTTTATCAAAATAAACAAAAATATATTGGGGCTCTGCATGGGCCCGGGGAATCTTAGCCCGCTTGTTGGTCCTGAGCACATTCCATCTATTATCACCATGGGAAATGCCTGATAAAATAGCAGACATCAACTGAAAATTCACCACCATTCCTGATCATCTTTCAGTGTCACATGTAGTCTCTCCCAACAATCCACTAAAGACCATTTACCATTTATCAGCAAGGTCTTTTATTTATCCTATACTCCAAGAGTCTCCAGCTGTATTCTTGAACCTTCATGGGCTTATAAGATTTATCATAGATAATCTTGAAGTGTGTGAAATATAGAGGTCAGTTTACCTGTGTGACAGGTTGCCACCAATCATGCATTCATCCCTGCCCATCTACATGGAAATCTGCTGAATACAACAGTATTAATATAAAATATTTGCACTGTAGTAGCATAATATGTATTCCATGTTATGTGCTTTCACTGGACTCTGTACACAAGACAGTATTGACCCTATACAACTAATATAAACAGCGCTGAATCTATCATATAGGTGAGGTGGTCACTATCATCGCACAGTTCTTAAGGGGAAGGTTTTTGTCAGTTCTAATAGATATAGCTATTGTCTTTAATAAGTTAGCTGTTTGGGTGATCTTTGTCCTCCTGCTTTCTAATCTGACGTACAACTTGTGGGAATCTCCAAGGGGAATCAACCCCCATTCCCCAAATCTGACATCCAATTGCAACTTGCATGGTTTTTTAAACAGGATCTCAACACACTCTTCAATTTGACATTCAAGCATGACTTATGTATACCCTATGTGCTCTACGACTTGCCATTTGCGTGCATAAAACTCCAAAAGAGACCACCCCTCTGTACGATTTGCAGTTTTGCAATATATATATATATATATATATATATATATATATATATATATATATGCAATTGCCTTTAACACTAGAATTACCAAAGCTTACGAGAAAACTCGTAAATCCGACCCACCTTAAATCCACAGGCATGTCTCCATTCAGCGTCTTTTGTCTTGTAAATGTGTCGATAATCACAAGCGCCAAGCAGCCTGCTTTACCAGCCCCCAGCCCCCCTAATCCCCCCCCAGGGGAGAGACTGCAAAAACCTCTCCCAAATGAAGCCTTGTTTATCAGTGAGTCAGGTACCTAGGCTAAAAAAAATATATTGTTATTCGGAACACATGCAATTCATATGTGTTCCGTGTCCACAAAGATCTGTGTAAGTGTAGGATGACAGAAATCTTGAACACATACTTAAAAGACAAACTTTTTCCATGTTTTAATACTAACGACAAAATGTAGACATGAAATGTATAATGTGTGAAGACTGAACTCCAAATATCAAATAAGCACTTTCACAAAAGATACAAGTATAACAGAACAAATGCACTTTTTTTCTCAAAACTATAACCGAAGAAAAAGAAATCAGGTTAGTGTTGCTGGTTATTCTGATTTCCTGGGTAGTACAGTGGTTAGAGCTGCTGACTCCAATTCAGAAGGTTCTGGGTTCAAGTCTTAACGTCTCCCAAAATAAATGTTTTGAGTAGTGAGCTGTTCTTATTGTTACTATTATACAATAAAAGCATACATTTGATTTGAGTCTGTAACAGATGGTGTAAATGTATGGTACTTGTAAAGGTTAACGCTTTTTTTTTATTCAGTTTTATTGTCTCAGTTGCGTTCACGCTCGCCCTGATCTGACACGGCTGTTTTCAAATAAAGACAAGCTATAACAGAGGTGAACTCAGATCGGAGAAAGATCTCCCCGCAAGAAATGTCCACTTACATATAAGAACAACGCAGCTGTACCAGGTGTGAAGGTGAAAGATGGCATCGTTTGGATACAGGGCGAAGTCCAGTGTCATCTTGCCAATCACCTGTCCTTGAAAGAAACAGCACGGCTTACAGAGCTCACCAATGTATCGTGCAAACTCATGTTTGTGATTATGTTTTGTGCTGGTCTTTAAATAAGAAGCATTTATATGTTACTTATGTAAAAGCCAGATCGAATGTTACTTATTATTTACTTATCTTCTTACATCTTAAAGTCACAATTATACTGCAGAGCTTCCTCTGTTTGATCGTCAAGGGCATGCTCACAAATTACACTTGTAATGCCATGAAAAATACCTGCTGACACTTTAGTACGTTAGCAAAGGTACGAGAATGCAGTTAGACTTTTTTTGGGCACATACACCACGCTAGTCTTTAGATCTGGACGGTGTAGCGTTGGCGAGCTATGTAAGCTGTGGTGTTTCTTTCAAGGACAGGTGATTGGCAGGATGATGCCGGACTTGGTCCTGTATCCAAATGGTGCCATCTTCCGCCTTTACGCCTGGTGCAGCTGCATTGTTCTTATATTTGAGTGGATGTTTCTTGCGGGGAGGGCTTCTGTTCTCTTTCTCCCATCTGAGTTCACCTCTGTTATAACACGTCTTTATTTGAAAACAGCAGTGTCAGATCAGGGAGAGCATGAACGTGACTGAGAGAATAAAACTCAATTAAAAAATGCTAACTTTGACAAGCAGTATAAATTTACAGCGGCTGTTACAGATGCAAATCAAACGTATGTTTTTATTGTATAATATTAACAATAATAGCAGCTCTCTACTCAAAACAGTAAACTTGAGAAGCTGCCAGCATTGAACCCAGAACCTCTTGATTGGGAGTCAGCAGTTCTTAGCATTGCAATATGTAAGCTGTCGCATCAACCGCCTACCGTAACCTGCTTTCTTTTTTCTTCGGTTATATTCTTGAATAAAAGTGCACTTGTTTTGTTATACTTGTACTTTTTGTGAAAGTGTTTATTTTATATTTGGACTTCAGGCTTCACACCTTATACACATGTCGTAAAGACGGTCCTTGAGTGTGTGTGGGAACTGTTAACATTTGAATATGATGATAGTATATAGCGTGGAACTGACCTCTCTGTACTGTGCTGTCTTCTGCATCTCCTGGAGTTCAAAAGAAATACCAACATGCAGCAACAAGATCAGAACAAAAAAACAAACACGGTCACTAACTATAACCTCATGAAGGTATTGAAATTAATATAATGTTGCATTACTGCGGCAGCGTTTTCCGAAATGTACAATACAGGTCATAAAATGAATTATTCCAAATGTCATATATACCTAAGTCTCTCTTTTTTGTCAGTGCGGCTTTGACATCATGGATCAGAAGGTGCATACTAATTCAGCGTGAGCAGGAGCACTCAATAATAAAACTGGATAAGTAAAATTGACATCCACAGTCATTCTCAGTCATGCACACCGCTCACATCCACGTCCACAGTTTTCCCAATCTCATTCGCGCAGATGATGTGAGACGGTTTTCAAATAAAGAAGGTGTGTAACAAAACAAGTTTGTTTGTTATACCACATCTTTATCTGAAAACAGCGTCAGATCCGCGGGGTGTGTGGGAACTTGAATGTGAGTGAGAGAATAAAACTGAAAAAAGAAAACCTGCTAACTTTATTATTAACAATAAGAGCAGCTCACTACTGAAAATGATAAATTTGGGAAGCAGCTGATATCGTAACCGTGACCTCTTGATTGGAAGGCAGCAGTTCTTTGCATTGCACCATGCAAGCTGTCATATCAACCGCCTACCATAACCTGCCTTCTTTTTTCTTCGGTTAAATTCTTGAATAAAAGTGCACTTGTTTTGTTATACTTGTTTGTTATACTTGTACCTTTTGTGAAAGTGTTTATTTCATATTTGTATTTCAGGCTTCACACCTTATACATTTCATGTCAACATTTTTTCAATTATTACTAAAACATGAAAAACGTTTCTGTGTTAACTACGTTTTACATAGATTGCTGTTGATACGGAACACACATGAAATGTATGTATTCCAAGGGATGATGTACTATTTTACCCTATAAAGCTCCAGCACTTCACTCACAGATAAACACTGAGTACTGAGAAACTTCTTTGCAAAATGAACTGCAGCGGTGGGTGGGGGGATGGGATACCAGGCTGCTTGCTGTTTATCGACACATCTACAGGACAAAAGACACTGATGGAGAGATGAGAATGGATTTAAGGTGGGCCGGATTTACGAGCTTTCTCGTAAGCTCTTGTAATTCTAGTGTTAAGACTCAAGTTGTTTGGGTGCGACATTTTCACTTTTTCTCAGGGCAGCAAAAAAGCTAGAGCCAGCACTGAATATAAAGTTACTGCAGTGCAAACTATCCAAATTTAAACTTTAATTTTTGTTTCCTGAGTTATCATCATATGTTTCTCAAACGATAGTATTTCTTTCATTTTCTTCTTGAATGCCTTACTAAACCATTAGCGGTTGGTCCTGACTGGGTCTACAAACATCCTATACAGTACTTCCTTTTAAGAAAAATAAACATGCATTTCATGAAGTTGAGACCTCTGTTCTGTACCAATATCCCTTTCACTCATAGGGGATGAAGTATGGTTTGACAAGAAAAACAAGCATTGTGAATTTGGCTGCTGTCTCTCTCTCTCTACCATGCTGGAGGACTGCTTTCAAGAGCAATGCAAGATCCACTGTTGTATTATACTGTAATGCTGTAATTTACCCCTATCTCTGAATCTTATCACTAAAAGGTGTATCATCTCAAACACTCGTCATCAAATCTGGGGCTTATGAGAGCTGCAGTACACACAGCCTGCTGCTTCCAGTCTTATTTGAGTACACCTTGAGAAATGATCAAATATGATGATAAAAATGTACTTTGGTGGTCCCAGTAGAGTTTGATTTGAAACAACAATTTTTTTTCTTGTACAGCCCAAAATCACACAAGGAGTACCTCAATGAGCTTTAACAAGCACTGTTTTGACAGGCCCCCCAGCTTTGACTCTATATAGAGACAAGAAAAGACTTCCAAGAAACCTAGTAGGGTAAAAAAAAAAGGAAGAAATCTTGAGAAGGATAATTCAGAGAGAAACCCCTTCTAGGTAGGTTGGATGTGCAATGGATGTCAAATAATGGGGTAAATGCAACACATAAAGCCCGCCAGTGGATGCAGTAGGGTATTTATGAAACAAGGTTGCAATTCGCCATACTTGTCCAAGGATATGACTCACTAAATTAATTGTATATTGTACATTATGTTGCCGATGTAAAGTTGAAAAAAAAAATAAAAAATAATAGACGGCACAAAAGATGCTATGTGAGACTTTTAAAATGTATTGTGTCATTACGATCGGGAATATGCGACGCTTGATTATAAAAGCACCACGAATGCATCAGTATGTCGGCATTTTGCTTCACCACACCGTAGGATCTGCATAGAGGCTTTCTGTCACATGTAGATAGTTCCCAAATGCACGACATGTCAAACCTTAAAGCACTGGGTGCCACTCCTGTCTGCTAAGAACAGGCAGCTGAGGCTACAATTTGCACGTGCTTACCAAAACTGGACAATAGAAGATTGAAAAAAACGTTGCCTGCTCTGATGAGTCTCGATTTCTACTGCGACATTTGGATGGTAGGGTCAGAATTTGGTGTCAACAACATGAAAGCATGGATCCATCCTGACTTGTTTCAATAGTTCATGCTGGTGGTGGTGGTGTAATGGTGTGGGGGATATTTTCTTAGCACACTTTGGGCCCCTTAGTACCAATTGAGCATTGTTTAAATGTCACAGCCTACCTGAGTATTGTTGCTGACCATGTCTATCCCTTTATTATCGCAGTGTACCTATCTTTTGATGGCTACTTCCAGCAGAATAATGTCATGTCGCAAAGCTCAGATCATCTCAAACTGGTTTCTTGAACATGACAATGAATTCACTGTACTCAAATGGCCTCCACAGTCACCAGGTCTCAATCTAATAGAGTTCCTTTGGGATGTGATGAAATGGGAGATTAGCATCTCGGATACATGCTGACATGGTCAGTACTTAGTAACACCCCCTTTGGCAAGTATCACAGCTTGTAAACACTTTTTGTAGCCAGCTAAGAGTCTTTTAGCTCTTACTTGGGGGTATGTTCTCCATTTTTGTCCTTGCAAAAAACTTCTAATTCTGTATGATTCTTGGGCTATCTTGCATACACTGCTCTTTTGAGATATAATCAAAGATTTTCAGTGATGATTAGGTTGAGGATACTGTGAGGGCCATGGCAAAATTTCTTAATAACTTTACAAACCGAGGAAACAGCTGTTTAGAATAGCCTGTGGCTGCTGATTGTGGGAACGAGGTTTGAGGAGTCAGAGAATTTATACAGCTTTGCAATTTGCATCACTTGGGGTTTCCTAACGATGACTGTGAACAAGCT
The DNA here is from genome assembly GCF_016835505.1 of Polypterus senegalus. Taxonomy (NCBI): domain Eukaryota; kingdom Metazoa; phylum Chordata; class Cladistia; order Polypteriformes; family Polypteridae; genus Polypterus; species Polypterus senegalus. The sequence continues at coordinate 141,830,166 of NC_053156.1, forward strand.
ATAGACTTAACAAGCTGATTAAGGTCGGGACCTTGGTTAAAGGTATCCAAAACCTCAAATATCTTGCGGTGCCCAAACTTTTGCATGGTACTTCTTTCCTTTTTACTTTCTCGAAAAGTATTGGAATCCTTCAAAAATTCTATTTCAAGATTTTGATGAATCTTGACGTTTTAGACCTCCCTGAGTTTGAAAATACCACTTTTTTGGGAATTATGTCTCTGTGTGTGTGTGTGTGTGTGTGTGTGTATGTAAACACGATGACTTCAGTACGTTTTCATATGCAGTTTTTAATATCTGGAAAAGATTTGGGATTAAATTGCTTAGAGATCTTTATATAGACAACATCTTTGCATCCTATGAACAATTACATTCCATATTTAACTTTCAAGCTACACATTTCTTTCACTTTCTTCAAATTAGAAACTTTTGTGAAACAGAATCTGACCGATTTTCCTCATCTTGCACCCTTGTCCATGCTGGAAAAAATATTGCTCAATTTCAAGGACTTAGACACCATCTCTGCAATATATAAAATTATTTTACAGTCTCTCCCTTTCAAAGATCCAAGAGGACAATGAGAAAAAGATCTCTTTATCAATATATCAGAAAAGTAGTGGAAAGTAGCAATGCATAGACTTCACTCGAGCTCCATATGCGCAAAGCATAGAATTATTCAACTCAGAATAATTATATATTATATATATATATAATTATACATTATATATCGAGCACATCTGTCTCGCCTAAAACTTTCCAAAATGTTTCCAGGGCAAGATCCAACCTGCGAATGCTGCAATTTAGTCCCAGCCTCACTGGGTCACATGTTTTGGGCCTGTACCAAATTAATATCATTTTGGACCAAAACTTTTAATTGCCTTTCAAGACAGCCTTGGTGTCACAATCCCTCTAACCTATAAACAGCTGTGTTTGGTGTTCTTCCAGAAGGGTTTAAAGTGGAGAAGGACAAACAAACTGTGATTGCATTCACTACACTTTTGGCACGCAGATTTATTTTGCTAAACTGGAAGAATCCTAACTCTCCTCTTTTAAGTCAGTGGGAAACCAATGTTTTATACTATTTGAAATTGGAAAAAATCAAATATTCATTTAAGAGGATCTGTACAGAATTTTTTCAAAACCTGGCAGGATCTAATCAATAATATTTTAGAATAAGCTCTTAAAGCACAGAGGAAGCAATTATCTCCGCATTTCTTTTTCTTCTCCATTCGTCTCTATTGACCTATTAAACTCATCAATTTAGGTATGTTTAAAAACCTTAAGTTTTACCCCGTTGGCCATGCTTTTTCTCAGGGGTGGGGGTCGACTAGTTTTCAATCCTATTTTATTGTAAAAATTGATTGATTTGTATGGAACGATTACAATAAAATTAATAAAATTTAAATAAATAAATAAATTAAGCCATTTAAATGCAGAAATTGCCATTAGGTTTGAGAAATTTATTGAAGAGAAATTAAACTGCCAGAGTGTTTCCACAATGTTACTTCTGAACGTCAGTGACCTAATATTGAAAGCAGGTGCACATGCATTAAATATGAAAACCTACAATGTTAAACAATATATTCTTAATGTGTGTTGTATACATCCTTAATATTGACCTGTAGGGAGATGACAATGTATTAGGAAAATGGATGGATTTATACAAACTTAACTCTTTTTTTTGGCGTTAAATTATAATTTTAACCAAAATATGATGTTTAATGTGTTTAATTGCTATATTGAAATTCTGAATGGAATATTGTATATGTTATAATTCAGTGTTGTCAAAGTGAAAAAAGTTCATGTAAAGTAAGTATTTTAGTCCTTCTAAGCCCTTTCTAAAAAGTATGTATGTGCATTTGTCTATTTAACTGTGTGCTTGAGTGGGCCAAGTGACATAGTGGCACCATGTCTGGAGCTATTTCCTGTCCTGTAACAAATGATGCTGCAAAGGGGGTGGTCCATTCCTGACACTTAATTAGATTAAACAGATATGGAAATGTTACAATTTATTCTTACATATGTAATCATTAACAATTGCCTTCTCTTCTAGGAAATGATTGTTGACAAAGTGAATGGACAGCCAGTGCCTCGGTATCTAATCTATGACATAGTGAAATTTAATGTGAGTACATACAAATTTATTTACAATTGTAGTGAATTTTTCTGCATTGTTTGATGTAGTTTACATTTTTTGTAAAATGTTGATATAAGGTTGCCTTCTGCCATTTAGAATGAGCATTTTTGGCTGAGAATGAACTACATAACATATTATGTTATTTAAGTAATGTTTATTGTGTTTTTTAATATATTAATAATCTAATTTTCTGTGAATATTGACCCCTCTCTTTAATCCTGAGAGACACAAGCACTTCAGAATATTTTTATTTCTTTATATGTTCTCTCACATTAACACAGAATTGCAGATTATTTTCTAAGATGTTTTTGAAAAACAATACTATGAAATTTAGTCTTACTAGGAGAATGAAAGATTTTATTAACAATTCATGTTTATAGTATATCCAAAGAAGTAAATGCAACTTTTCCAAATAATTATGATATTGTCCTTGGTGATGCTATTGTGAATTGCTTTGTATTGTTCGTTTTGATTCCGTGTTTGGACTTGCATCCTGATAGTTCAACGTATAATGTGAGTGAATATCATTTCTTTCTCTCTAACATTTAAACCGAGTTTTTCCAGAATGTTTGTCCCTGTGATTTGTTAATTGTCATAGCAAAGGATATTGTAATGGGAAACTGTAAATGTTTTAATACGAATGGCATATCAAGATTTCCTTTGGTGTCTAATTTTATCTGCGGAAGATGTACTACATTACCTTTCTTGTCGTCTGTTAAAATTTTATTGATGTGTAACCAATCGACAATTTTCACGTTAATTCGTTTGACTTTATCTTTTCTCGGTGCTAGGATTGCCCATGTACTCAATTCTTCTGTTGATAACCCTTCAGGATGAAATTCTTCCATATGATTTGGACATAAGTCTTCTTTTATTGGAACTTAAAGTGATAAAAACGTAAACATTTATAAGAGCCGAGAGTGCAGAAACTGTGTCTAACAAAAGCATTCACACAAATGAGAGGTGAGAGGACTGTGGGCATGGTTGAAAAATGGTTGAGATTAGGGCGGGACTTGAAAAATCTCTTAGCAATAGTGTCGTCTTGCAGGATTTGAAAAAAATCTCTTGGCAATAGTTTTGTCTCAAGATTTTCTTTTATTATAGAGAGATGTGTTTTGTTACTAGACCACTTTACAAAATTATAACATTCTTTGCAGTGGATGCTTCTTTCCATGATGTCATTATTTCTTTTTGTTTGATTTTTTTTTTTAAATATTACTGTGTAACAATGTTATCAAAATATTCTTATTTATAAACAATACAGTATTAACAGGACGTAATAGTGGCAGTAACCATGTACTTTACCAAGTTTGGTATTTAAAATTGTAGTAAATAACCATCATGAACAGCCTTATTGATCATGCAACTTTTCTGCAAAGATTACACATGCTTTTGAAGTGCATGATTTTTATTTTTATTTTGTTGCTCTTTGAACTACCTGGGTGCATACAGCTTCCCAACCGGGGCCTCATGTATAACGCAGTGCGTAAAATTCGCACTATAACATGACGTAAGCACAAAAGCCGAAATGTGCTTACGTACAGAAAAATCCAGATGCAGGAATCTGTGCGTACCCCAACTTCCATGTTCTTCCACTACATAAATCCCGGTTTGCATGATAAGTAACGCACGTGCACACGCCTGCTGTCCTGCCCCAATTCCTCCCAGAATTACGCTCTTTGAATATGCAAATCAATATAAATAGCCCTTAAGCTCAGCGTTCTGTAAAAAGCACGGGGGAAAATATAAGAATTTCAGCGAATATCAAGTGGAGGCAAAAGAAAAATGTAATATTTGTTGATTTAAAAAGTGGTATAATCAGCAAAAGGAAGTCGATCGAGTGACAAAGCGTGTTGGAGAAACTTGAAAGCTCAAGTTCACAAAGTTGCACAGTGCCCGAAATAAAAAAGAAGTCACATATCAAAGTCGCCGTGAAAAGGCGAGTTGTAGCCTGCCGTCTGAGTGTCATATGAAAGCTTATTAGGGTACAGAGAAAAAAAAAGGCACACAGTGGGGAAAAAGCACGAAATGTCAACTTCAATCTCGAAATTTCCACTTTAATCACGTAGTTTATTTTGTCATTAAAGTAGAACATCATAAACTTCATCTTAAAATTGTTTAATTTACTAGTTTCTCAAATCCCATCGTAACTAAAGTAGCATGTTAAATGCTTTATTTTGTATTTGATCTTCTATGTGCTCCATGTGAATCACTACGTGCTTCCGTTCTTTCTCTTTCTCCGACAGGACACAGAATCCATTACATTCGTGATATTACAGCTCTCTGAATAATTAAAAAGCTGAGATGTATACGTGATATTGTTTTCATGATGATTAGAATGAAAGCATGTTATTAAACATGGTAACACGGTGGCGCAGTGATTGTTCATGTCTCACACAAGATGCTGCTGCACCATGTGCGACCTTCGATGAAATAATTTATTGTGGCCGTACTGTCTCTTTCAAACATACTAACCTCCAATTCCTGTCCTTACTTTTCTTTCTCCAAATACCCAATCGCCACACAATTATCTCTGTAATAGACGTTAAGCCATCTGTAAGCTTACAATGATGATTCTTCAAAACTTTTAAGTAACATTGAAATATCTTCATGGTACAGTTTAATTATTCTGTCCGTCTATCCTTCTAGTGTCGTGCCAGCCTTAGCAAATATACAGCGCAAGGCAGGAACAATACGTGAACTTGCTAGCGCTGCAGCACCGTGTCCTCACATGTTTAATTACTAACAACACAGATTATTTAATTGAAGTTAAAGTTTTATCTGTATAATATAATAACATATTTTGCTGCATTTCATCTTAAAAATGATATCTTCATCATATGTAAATACGCGCTTTATAAAGTGGCATAGGTTGTGTAATATTATAACTAGTGCAAGTTTACAGTGGGGTAATTGTACTTATAAGTACAAACAGTTCTACAAAGAGCAATTGATTGAGTGCATTTATAGTTCTTGGGATGAAACTGTTTCTGAACTGCGAGGTCCGTACAGGATAGGCTTTGAAACGTTTTGCCGTGGCTGAGGCAGCGTGTGCTTGATGCTGTATACCTATAATTCTCTTTCCGATCAGCTGCTGCTGTGATTCCCCACTCAGATACAGTGATAAAAAATACTCAGAGTGGTGCAGTGAGAGTAATATGGAAAAAGATGATCCGCTGTGGCAACCCTTAACGGTAGCAGCTGATAGAAGAAAAAGAAGGTGCAGTGAGAGTAACAATGCTAAAGCAGTTATGGTATTTGGAATACTATGGCTATTCCCTGGACCATTATATTGTTACAGGTTAATTACAATCAGATGCATTACACTAATAAACAATATGCAGTTAGTTTCAGTGTGTTTATAAAGCCGCGTCAGGAATGTGGATCTAAGTCTGCAAAGCCGAGCGGAGAACTTGCGTACCTACAGGGTATGAGGTACCGTGGAAATGTGCGTGGCTTTACGCCAAGTTTAGGTTTTATACATCGCGATTTGAATGTGGAAACGTTCTTATGCAACATTTCTGTGCATATGCACCGTTTATACATGAGGCCCCTGGACACAACAGACACAGAGCCCAGTCTTGCCACAAAGCACCTGTTTATTTTAAGTGGGGAAGCTCTTTTCCTTTGCTCCCCACTACACAGCACAGTACAGTACAAAACACCAATACACTGTCCTGTTTTTCTTTCTTTTCCTTTCCTTCTCTCACCTCCACTCTTCCTCCAACAAACTTCGTCCACCTCCTCCTGACTCTGGCTTCCTGAGTTGTGACAGCTGGTCCCTTTTATAGAGCCACCTGGAAGTCCTCCAGGTGTTCCACGATCTCCTTCTGGCTGGACTTCCTGGTTTGGTGGCAGCCCTGCAGAGGAGGGCACAGCCATTCTTCATGTGCCCCCTGGCAGTGTGCGATAGCCCCAGCAGGGTTGAGATTCCATGATGCAAACCTGTGGCATAGTAGCATGCCGGGGAGGTGCCCTTTGTCATCCTGGGGGAGGTATTGTCTCATGCAAGCTCCTCTCCCCAGTCTTTCCATTATGTAGGTGTCCCGGCTGAGTAAGAATCCCAGCTATCCATTTCAGCTCCTATACACTAAAAATAATCACATCACATCACACATTACATATGAGGAGACAAACTTGTTCAAATACATCAAAAATAAAGTAGAAACCAACTAACATAGATGAAAACCAGCAATATCTCTCTATCAGCTAATTGTAGATCTACTGCCAGATTGTACAAAATAAGTCAGACACAGTCAGCGTCCTGGAGATGGCAAGCCAACAACTTGGCAGAAGAGCAGTAGCACCAAGTGCCGCATGAAGATCCCAAGAGAAACAGAGTAGGGGAGGGTTAATAATAGCTTGTAAATATCATATTACATATATTTTACTACTGATGACTAACAACAAAGATACAGTATGCACAGCTAATCAGCAGCTCTATTCAGGGTATGCTAAACTGAAGTTGTGAGTCTTCAGCCTGGATTTAGAAACTGGGGCTGAAGGGGCACATCTTATGGTAGCACAGCGTTGGGTCCCTGTAACTAAAGGTTTAACCTCATCATAATCAGGCTTGCATCTTGATCTTAATGTGGGCTCTGGTTTGTAAGTAATGCTTAGTTTATATAAGTAAGCAGGGCCTTGGCTATTTAAGACTTTTTATATGTTAAAAGGGGGATTTTGAAATCTGCCCTAAACTTTACTGAGAGTCAGTGTAAAGACCTGAGAACTGGTGTTATGTGTTTGTTTTTTCTTGTCCTTGTAATAATTCTTCCAGCAACATTTTGAATTAACTGAAAGGCGTATAACAAATTATTTGAGCAACCTGTGAATAGCTCATTGCAGTAGTCAGTCCTACTAGAAATAATGCATGAAATAATTTTCAGTATCCTGCATATTTAGAAACACCTTAATTTTCCAACATTGTTATGGTTAAAAAAACATGTTTTGGATGGTTTTGTATTGTGCATCTTAAATGCCATGCCAGTGTCAACGATAACGCCTGGAATGCAGGCTGATTCAGTAAAACTAATGGTAATTCCATTTAGTAACATCAGTTTGCCTAACCAGCATATGTTTGGTATGTGGGAGAAAAGCTATGTAGACACAGAGAGAACATGCAAACTCCACACAGAGAACACCTGGGAAATGAACCCTGCTCTACTTACTGCAAGGCAGTAGTGCTACCATTGAGCCACCATGCCACCCAGAATCACCATTTTTGTTATGATGCCTCACAGCATTGTTATCAAATCATGTTTTTTTTTTTTTTTTTTTTTTTAGATATTTTCTCGAATGTTTTAGGTGCCATCCAATTTGTAAAGATTTTACAGATTTTTTGCCAATCTCCACCCAGTCATTTGAAGTTGGAGATTACTCAGGTCATTTACATGAAATTTTTACACATAACAGAATTAAGTTTGTCCAACAAGTATTTTTGTTAGTGTACTGAACCAAGGTAGAATGCTACATTATTTGATATAGTGAAAAATATGGTTGATACCAAGCAGAATATTCCTGTAACTTTCTGAGAGACATTCTTATAAAACACTCTAAAGCTGGGTTATAAAATTAAAGCCCTGTGCATTATATCTACTTAATTTTGGAAAACTATTATTGTTGACTATTCCTACATTTTATATATTAACTATTGTATTTAGATTCCAACACTTCATGCTTTTCAGAAGATTTTTATATTTGGCCCTTTTAAAATTGTAGTCTCCAATTTAACAAAACATTTAAAGCGGGATTAGTGAGAATTGTATGTTGCATCATGAGTAGTGATGAGCGAACTCCATGGGGTTCGCTTCGTGTTGAATTTTGCAGAAATCACAGAAGTGTTCGTGAATAACACCAAACACTGCAAAATGCATTTAAGTCAATGGGGAAGGGCTATCTCAACTAGATTTGATTGGATGATAATGGTGCAATCATCTTTAAAGTGTCCCTGAGGACTTGGGAAATGTCTGCCAACTATACTGCATTGAATATTGTGGCCAAAAAGGTGACCTGATGTTTGTGGTAGCAGTGCCTCCTTGAGATCACAGAAGAAATAATGTAGTCAGAGATGTGCAATCATATATTTTGTAAAAACAATATGAAAATACCAAAATCTTAGTCGAAAGTCAGAAAAAATATGTAGGTCTGTTTATTATAAAAAAAAATCCTGGAAAGGAAAACCAGGGCAACGATACGTGATCTTCTCAGAAGTTCTCCGAAGACACTTGTGAGACGCAAACAATGTCAAATAACACTCAGTCGTGTAAAGCACGTAGCACACACAGATCCTGTGCTATCATCACATGTAAAGTATATAAGGACAATGCGTTCTAGATGAAACGTCAATGAAAGAAGAAGAAAGCAGCACGGAGAAAATAGACCCAAAAGCGTTGGAGAGAATAACGGCAGATAAGAGATTATGAAAGCAGTGGAATTCGAAAGGCTCATACAAACGATGGTGCGATACACCTGCAGAGAGAGGTAAAGAATATGAAAGCAGTAAATTTCGAAAGTATTGTAGCATCCCAGCCATGTTGAAGCCTTTTTTGTTTTAAGTTTTTGTTAGGTCCGATTGAGAGAGGCGGAGTACAGCACAGAAGACTGATAGCAGCACAATGGCACCTCCTTAGCATGCGTTCAGCCAAACCCCCCGACAACACGAGCAGCATTATATGTCCTGAGAAAGAGATTTAACCATGAGCGGGGCCGGAAATAAAGGACAAGTATTGTGTTTACAATGTCACGCGAGACAAGGCAGTGAGACATCATTTAAAACAAGTCTGCGGACATCTAACCTAGCAGTTGTTGGATTGCTGTTGGCGGACATGCTTCATGTGCTCCCAGTTCTTAAAACAACGAAAAGAGATAAGGAAAACACCTAGCTCGCCAGCAGGAAAAAGCCTGCTGATGATCTGAATGCTTCTCCTTAGCGTGTGTTCAGCCAAACTAACCCTCTCCTCCACCGCCCCACCCACTTCACAACACAAGCGACACAGATGCGAAGTGGCAAAAGGACAGCTGCTGTACAAGCTTTGAAATGATCGGGCAGCGAGACAAGCAGAACAGGCAACTCACCAGCAGCAGAAAGACAGCAGATTGATCCGACGGCATCTCCTTAGCGTGAGTTCAGTCATACCCACTTCACAACGCGAGTAGCATTATACGTCCTACGAGAAACAGATGTAACCACGTCTGGGGACGGAAATAAAGTATTGTTTTTACAAAAGTTTTAAAATAAAGGTGAAAATAATGCATACAGTATGTAGCAATTCCCATGAAACTGACAATCTTTTTAAATTGTATATTCGGTAAACAAAACCCGGGGGTGGGCGAGCGAAGCGAGCAGGGGGCAGAGCCCCCTAGTCTTTTAAAAGCAGAAAATTCAAAGTGGCATGTCATGATTGAAGCCGCTGGTTTTTTGAAGTCATGCTAAAGGCTCTCCAAACTGTGCGGATGCTTTACGCTTTTTCTGCTATCAAAAAGATAGAAACATCTTGTAAATAGTAGTAAATCGTTTTTATTATTATTTCATAGAGTCTCCTGTGTTGTTTGGGGTGGTCAGGCTCCTTCGAGTTTTGTTTTCATTTTCCACATGGCTAATTATGTATGCATAGGACACGCGTCTCCTTCTCTTATACTGATGTGGATCTCAGAGATCAACCTGCACAAGCAGAGATAACTCATTAATTTATGCTGTACATTTCATGTTTCATAAAAATAAAATTTGAGAACCTGCATTATTATCTCTTTAAGCTCCTTAAATCAAGTTCACCTACTATCCACTGTATTAATGTGCCTTTGTGGCTTTACATTTTATAGCATTTGTTTATGGGAAATGTAAAAAACTGGTATGAATACTGATGCTATAGTAGTTCATGCATGAGTTTTCTGTCCTAAGCCTAAGTTTTTCCCTGGTTCATATCTGCAGTATGTAAGCCAGTAAACTAGTGATACTAACTGTGAACATGATCGTGTCTTCTTCATAGTGCCAATGCCAAAAACTATGCGGTCGAGCCTCCGTAAGATCAAAGAAGAAAGAGTGTAGTGAGAGATTTGCAAGCTTTGTAACCAGAAAGCAATCCTATGTTCCATGTAAACAAAGAGAAAATGCTGAATCAGAGTCTAAAGTCAGAAATAACGAGGTCTTTAAAACCAAAAAATTCAAAGAAACGATCGCCAAAGAGAATACTTTTTAATCCAGTCTCACTGGGTTTTTTAAGTGACTCAAAGGGCTAGGGAAGCATCTCCCAACTGCAGTATGCTGGACTGATTATTTTGGCCAAAAAGGTGAACTGAGCTGTGACGCAGCAGTGCCAACCACTGTACCACCTTGCAGTAAAAAGTTCTTGTAAGGAATGACAACAGGAGCAGGTAACATGAATTCATGGTGGTATGTACCACACAAGCCCAGTGTTAATAAGATTTGCAAGAAACAGAAGGAAAGTGTTAGAGAGTGATAAACCTTCAAACTGAAAAAACATTTTTTCGGATCAATTTGAAGCCTGGTTTCAGAAAGTGAGTGGAGGACTGCCACTAGTTACATTAAGTGTTCCCTCCACATGCCGAAATAAACGACGATGTCAAATTGACGGCACTATAGGCAAGATGGAGTAGGAGGATTTTATACATCAGATGCCGGAAAGTGGCTTGCTCCCTGTCTAAACAAAATTGTAGGACACGATAACGGCAATGTCCACTAAGCATGCTAAAAGCATTTTTTTTCCTTAGCAGCTTTTGTTAAGGGATTTTTCCAGTACCCCTTCATCTTGTCTGGTGTGGTGAGGAAGTGAGCTTTGCCCATCTGCTTGAGAAGCTTGTCCAATCGTGACATAGGGAAGGCATCAAAATGAGAGACTTGATTATGCTGATGGAAAGCATTGCACCAGCTTCTGCCTGGCTTTATTATTAATACAGTTGGGCTAGCCTGGGGACTAAAACTTTCCTCAGTCACACTTAGGTCCAGCATTCTTTTAATTTTCAGCTCCACCTCCGTTTTCTTTGCCTCTCTGAGTCAATAGGGGTGTTCTCTGGCCATCACATTTGACTTAGTAATAATGTCATGAGTGGTCAGTGTCGTTTGTCCGGGTTTCTCATCCAATAAATTTTTAACTGAGAGGATCAGATCATCACTAAAATGTAATTTGACCTGAGAGGCAGCAAGAGGCCAAGTGAAATTGGAACTCGAAGATGCAGCTTCAGTAAATTTACATATTAGATCCATTCTTTGGGTCTACGATTATGCAGTTTTACTAAATAATCTGTTAACACTTTTTGTTCGTTTATCTCATACGTTCCTTCCCAATGCACTAATAATTTAGAGTGAAACATAGGAAACAATGCCATGATGATTACATTCTCAGAGACTTGTGCTCCAGTTGTACATTCAAGCATGCAATACTTTCCATGCTTTATATGTTCTTTTAGGAGAGGTCTGATTTTTAGCAAAACGATCATGTAACTGCACAATGTATTCTAGAATATTTAAGGAAGAAAGGGTCTCTTCATCCTAACTCTCTTTTACAATGGCAGCGGGGCTGTATTCTGTACAGTAACTTGAAAGGAGAAAACCTTATAGAGGTTTTTGGGACATCCTGGCATGCAAAGAGGACTAGAAAGGAGGAGCTGATCCCAGTCTCCCCTGTCTTTGCTGACCACTTTTTGTAACATTTGTTTGAGGATTTGATTAAACCTTTCTACTACACCGTCAGTATGAGGATAGTGAATTGAGGGTTTTTAAATGTTTTAAGTGGCTTAGCAGCCTCCCTGAACGTATCCAAGGTCAAAGATGTTCCTTAGCTAATGAAGACTTCTTTAGAAATCCCAGCCTGAACAAAGACCCCCTACAAGCTCTTGTGCAAAATTTAGAATTAGCCTGTTTCAATAGGATTGCCTCAGAATATCTAGTGGTATAATCTACAAGGATCAGAAATGTATGTACAGGTGGAATCCCATTATAATGAAACTCACAGGATATTTCATTCTAACAGAAATTTAATTATTAGAAATATGGGGAAAATACGTATAGTATTGTGACGGGGATGCCGACGATTTGCCATGTCTAATGATAGCGACATAAGGACAGCTCCGTAACTGCTCTTCTGCATCTGGTAAACAGTAGACCAAGGGCAAAGCTATTAGTTGTCCTCAGCAGATTTTATTAGAAATACTGGTATGAAAACAGATGTTAGATGTAATTTAAAAAAAAAAAATAGAAATACAGATATGCATACAGAATAAAAATGAGACGTTAGGTGTGTTTTTTATATAAATATAGTGACAGACACAGAATGAAAATGAAACATTAGATCTGTTTTTAATAGAGATACAGATGTTAATTACAGCATTAAAACGAGACTTTAGATGTGATAAAAAAAATAGAAATACAGGTATGAAAATACAGAATGAAAACAAGCTTGTTAGATGAAGATAAAGGCATTATTTGAAAATACTTTTGCCACCTAATTTTACTTCATTCTGGAATCAACGTTTTCCAGTATTGTTCAATTTTCTTTCAATGTAAACTGACACTGTTTCTAACTGTTTTTGTTCATCTCTAAACAAAATTTGAGAAATGCTATGAAAATCGGAACAGTACGGGTATCTGCACATGACAGAACTACCCATGGGAACTCTTGGTGGATCACTGACTCAAAATTCAGCTATTTGCATGATGTTGCGGTAGCACGCTCGCTGAGCCTGTCTGAGATTGGAAATTTTGCAAGAGACTGTCTCTGTCTTTGAGATAACCTGTTGCTGGGTTCCCGAGACTCATCGTGGAAAGTGTAAGAGCAGCATTAAGTATTTTTTGGATTGCATTATGTTCTGTAGCCATTTTTGGTCGAAAAAAAACTTTTTTATGCTGGGATTTACATTTCGTTTATTGCGAGATTCATTTAACATTAGGAACATTTGTGTGGGCCACAAAAAGCATTTGTTACTCTGAAAATTGTGTTAATTCGGTATTCCCTGTATTGAGTATTAACCTGTATTCTTAAACCAATGGGCATGAGTGGTCCCATGATGTCAATGCCAATCTGCTCAAAAGGGGTGTCAGTTAACAGTAGGTGGATTAGAGGAGCATGGTTCTTCCAAGGAATCTTTCAAAATAGACACTTCAAGCAGGAATCAAAAAATTGATGTCCCTCTTCATTTTACACCAGCCAATAGCATTGTATTTTGATTAATTGAAGTGTTTTTTCTGTTCCCAAATGGCCACCTAAGAGGTGGGAGTGTGCTGGCATACAGACCTCTTGCCAAAAGGATCGTGGATCTAACAGAAACTTCATCACTATACCTTCATGTTCTGCCGCAAGGCATAGCAGATAGTTTTTTTAGTATGAACCGTGGTCCCTGTGGCATTGTGTTTTGTCCATCTGTCAAGGTGAGGGCATTCCTTATGAACTTGATAATCATCATTCTACTGTTTTCTTTTAAATGAGGCTGGTAATTGCCTGAAGATAAAATGCAACTGTGATAGGAGATCAGGAGTGATAGGTGGCACCTCCTTCCATGACATCTTGTCAGAAGATTCTGTTGTAGACACCAGAAGATCATCAGCATCATACTGTTGGGTCATGCGTCTGACTTCACATGTTCTGGGTGGACACAGTGTTGGGGCATTCTGTGTTGTGAAAATCACTAGGTAGCAGGTGTGTTGTTCTGCCTTTTCTGTGGGACCACTCCCACCTCAGGATTACTAGAGATAGATAACTGTAAATTATAGCCACTGCCATTTTCTGAGTTTCCCCTAAGTACAAAATGACCCAGAAGGCAGATCTGTTCCAACGGGTTTCCTTGTGGGAGAATATATAGGTGTGCAATAATAGAAATGTTGCTGCCGATCAAAGCTGTGACTTTATACAGTGGTGTGAAAAACTATTTGCCCCCTTCCTGATTTCTTATTCTTTTGCATGTTTGTCACACAAAATGTTTCTGATCATCAAACACATTTAACCATTAGTCAAATATAACACAAGTAAACACAAAATGCAGTTTTTAAATGATGGTTTTTATTATTTAGGGAGAAAAAAAAATCCAAACCTACATGGCCCTGTGAAAAAGTAATTGCCTCCTGAGCCTAATAACTGGTTGGGCCACCTTTAGCAGCAATAACTGCAATGAAGCGTTTGCGATAACTTGCAATGAGTCTTTTACAGCGCTCTGGAGGAATTTTGGCCCACTCATCTTTGCAGAATTGTTGTAATTCCGCTTTATTTGAGGGTTTTCTAGCATGAACCACCTTTTTAAGGTTATGCCATAGCATCTCAATTGGATTCAGGTCAGGACTTTGACTAGGCCACTCCAAAGTCTTCATTTTGTTTTTCTTCAGCCATTCAGAGGTATATTTGCTGGTGTGTTTTGGGTCATTGTCCTGTTGCAGCACCCAAGATCGCTTCAGCTTGAGTTGACGAACAGATGGCCAGACATTCTCCTTCAGGATTTTTTGGTAGACAGTAGAATTCATGGTTCCATCTATCACAGCAAGCCTTCCAGGTCCTGAAGCAGCAAAACAACCCCAGACCATCACACTACCACCACTATATTTTACTGTTGGTATGATGTTCTTTTTCTGAATTGCTGTGTTCCTTTTACTCCAGATGTAACGGGACATTTGCCTTCCAAAAAGTTCAACTTTTGTCTCATCAGTCCACAAGGTATTTTCCCAAAAGTCTTGGCAATCATTGAGATGTTTCATAGCAAAATTGAGACGATCCCCAATGTTCTTTTTGCTTAACAGTGGTTTGCGTCTTGGAAATCTGCCATGCAGGCCGTTTTTGCCCAGTCTCTTTCATATGGTGGAGTCGTGAACACTGACCTTAATTGAGGCAAGTGAGGCCTGCAGTTCTTTAGACATTGTCCTGGGGTCTTTTGTGACCTCTCGGATGAGTCGTCTCTGCGCTCTTGGGGTAATTTTGGTCGGCCGGCCACTCCTGGGAAGGTTCACCACTGTTCCATGTTTTTGCCATTTGTGGATAATGGCTCTCACTGTGGTTCACTGGAGTCCCAAAGCTTTAGAAATGTCTTTATAACCTTTACCAGACTGATAGATCTCAATTACTTCTGTTCCTGAATTTCTTTGGATCTTGGCATGATGTCTAGCTTTTGAGGTGCTTTTGGCCTACTTCTCTGTGTCAGGCAGCTCCTATTTAAATGATTTCTTGATTGAAACAGGTGTGGCAGTAATCAGGCCTGGGGGTGGCTACAGAAATTGAACTCAAGTGTGATACACCACAGGTTATTTTTTTTAACAAGGGGGCAATTACTTTTTCACACATGGCCATGTAGGTTTGGATTTTTTTTCTCCCTAAATAATAAAAACCATCATTTAAAAACTACATTTTGTGTTTACCTGTGTTATACTTGACTAATGGTTAAATGTGTTTGATGATCATAAACATTTTGTGTGACAAACTTGCAAAAGAATAAGAACTCAGGAAGGGGGCAAATAGTTTTTCACACCACTGTAACTGCTTATAACAACTGAACCTAGGGAGACACAGAAAAGATAAAGAAAGTAAAAAAAATAAATAATAGCACGGGGTACTGCAGGTGTGCTTCCCATTGTCCATTAGTGTCCTATACTTATACTTGGTGCCCCAGTAGTCACTTGCTTTGGTGTTCTAGACACATTATTGGGGCATGCTGACTCCTTTCATTATTGGCCCATTGTTACTATATTGACATTGCCCCTGTGTCCTAGGTATCCTATAGTGCTACTCTTGTCCTGCACTGTTGACGCCCTTTTGTAATTGCAGTCCCTTTCAAGACTGCCTTTTATAGCTGTTACACCTTAATGTTTTTCAATAATAGGGAAATTCATAATTTGTTTACTGCAAAACTGAGTAATGATAAATAATAACAGTGACTGCAAACATTAAAAGCACCAGCAAGAGGGTAAATTCCATAACATAGATAATCCATATTAACTGTGTACAGTGGTAAGCAAAAGTTTGGGCACACCTGTTGTTACTGTTAATAGGTAAGTGAGCACAAGATTAACTGGCATAAAGATTGCTGTATTGTTTTTATTTTGTACAGTTGTGAAGTGGACAAAATGAGAATTGCCGGCAACGAGAAGATAGCAAAGTGTTTTCAGGTAGCTGTTTCCTTAGTTCGTAGTTATTATCAATTTTCTACTATGGCCCTCATAGTCCCCTGACCTAAACATAATTGAAAATCTTTGAATAGATCTCAAAAGAGTAGTGCATGCAAGACAGCCCAAGAATCTTACTGATTTAGAAGTCTTCTGTAGGAATGAATGGGAGAAAATACCCCAACTAAGAACTGAAAGACTCTTAGCTGGCTACAAAGAGTGTTTACAAGCTGTGAAACTTGCCAAGGTGATGTTACTAACTATTGATCATGTTGGGTACTCAAACTTTTGCTTCATGCCTTTTTCATTTTTTTTTGTATTTTGTACCTGTGAATGATGGAAATAAATCCATCCATCTTTAACTTTATGCCTTTTGGTGATCAGTTCATCTTTTGCTCACTTAACTACCAAGAGTAACAAACATTTTAAGCAGTGGTGCTCAAACTTTTGCATGCCATTGTATATTTTTGAAAGTGTATAAATATACTAACCGGCCACATTATTAGGTACATCTTGCTAGTGCCGGTTTGGACCCTCTTTTGCCTTCAGAACTACCTAAGGGCTCATTTATACTTCACGCGACGCGACGCATGCTGCAGCGGACGCTCCTGCTACGCAACCGTTGAAGTGTTTATACTTGCGCGCGTACTTTACGTAAATCTGGAGGAGTCCACCAGGTGGCAGTGTGAGATATTATCACGGTGAGAACATGTTCGGTTTCTCTGTGTTGTGAATTGCCTAAAACACCTATCAAATTCCGATAACACCTTACCGCAATATCTGTGAAAAGGATGTTTATTGATTAAATCCATCAATCCAGGGATGTGTCCATTCCAACAAGCATTGGGCACGACTGAGAAACAATCCCTGGACGAGGTCTCCGCTCATCGCAAGGTGAATACAAGCACACATACACTAGCGTCATTTTAGCGGCACCAAATCCCCAAATCTGCTTATCTTTGGAAGGAAACCGGAGCACAGTGTGTATTCATTATTTAAATGAAATTATATGTAAAATATAACATACACACTTTAATGCATTTCATCATGAAAGTGATAACAAGTATGAATCTAAAGATTCTAAATGTGCAGAGAGTTGGAATATCATACATTTAATTTGTTCTGTGTGGTGATCTTTTGCTGCTTGCCGCAGCTGTCAGGTCCAAAAAGCTTGTAGCGATTAAAAACTGGGATGACGTTTACGACCGTCTGCTTTAATGATAAAGTAAACTACGAGGTTAAAGTTGACATTTTGAGAGTAAAGCCGAAATTTCCACTTTAATCACAAAATACACGTTTTCACTGTGTCCTTTATTTTTTTCTCAGTGGTTCAAATATAACGCTATACATTATGTTGCTGTTAAGTTGCAAAAATAAAAAAATTAAAAAAGACGACACAAAAGATTGTATGTGAGACTTTTAAAATGTATCGTGTCATTACATTCGGGAACTATCTACATGTGACAGAAAGCCTCTATGCCGATCCTACGGGATGGATACATTTTAAAAGTCTCAGTGCTGTCTATTTTTTTTTTTTTTGCAACTTCACATCGGCAACATAATGTATAGCGCTGTATTTGAGCCACACTGCGCCCCCCGACTTTTTGCTGGTACTGCAACTCGCGCACACGTCGCGTTAATTTCTGAGAACCTGCTCAGAGGACGCGCGTGAAATGAACGCTGGGAACGCGTGGCAGCCATGATGCGGACGCGTACGCGTTCTGAGCGTGAAGTATAAATGAGCCCTAATTCTTCATGGCATAGATTCAACAAGGTCTTGGAATCTTTCCTCAGGGAGTTTGGTCAATATTTACATGATAGCATCACATAGTTGCTGCAGATTTGTTGGCTGCACGTCCATGATGCGAAACTCATATTCCACCACATCTCAAAGGTGCTGTTTTGAATAGAGATCTGCTGACTATGGAGGCAATTTGAGTGCAGTGAACTCATGTTCAAGAAACCAGTTTGAGATGATTTGAGCTTTTTGACATGGTACATTATCCTGCTGGAAGTAGCCATCAGAAGATAAAGGGATGGACACAGTCAGCAACAATGATCAGGTAGGCTGTGACATTTAAACAATGCTCAATTTGTAATAAGGGGACCCAAAGTGTTCCAAGAAAAAATCCCCCACACCATTACACCACCACCACCAGGCTGAACTATTGAAACAAGGCAGGATGGATCCATGCTTTCATGTTGTTGACACCAAATTCTCACTCTACCATCTGAATGTTGCAGCAGAAATTGAGACTCATCAGACCAAGCAACATTTTTCCAATCTTCTATTGTCCAATTTTGATGAGCTTGTGCATATTTTAGGTTCAGCTCCCTGTTCTTAGCTGAGTGAGAAGAGTGTCATCCAGTGTCGTGTCCTTCTGCTGTAGCCTATCAGCTTCAAGGTACGAAGTGTTGTGCATTCATAGATGCTCTTCTGCATACCTCAGTTGTAATGGGTGATTATTTGAGTTATTATTGCCTTTTTACTCTGGCCTCTGGCATCAACAAGGCATTTTCACCCATTGAACTGCTGCTCAGTGGGTAATTTGCCTTTTTCAGACCATTCTCTGTAAACCCTAGAGATGGCTGTGTGTGAAAATCCTAGTAGATTCAATCAATCAATCAATCAATCAACATTTATTTGTATAGCACATATTCATACAAAAAAATGTAGCTCAAAGTGCTTTACAAAATGAATAGAAAAATAGAAGACACAATAAAAAATAAACATAAGTCAACATTAATTAACATAGAATAAGTAAGGTCCGATGGCCAGGGTGGACAGATAAAACAAAAAAAAACTCCAAAGCTGGAGAAAAAAAAATAAAATCTGTAGGGGTTCCAGGCCACGAGACCGCCCAGTCCCCTCTGGGCAATCTACCTAACATAAATCAAACAGTCCTCTTTGTGTTTAGGGTTTTCATGGAAGGACCTGATGATGATGGTCACGTAGACTTCTGGCTTTCAGTCCATCAATGTTGGTGCATCATGATGCTTTGAGTAGGAAAAAAGAAACAGAAGAGAGAGTTGGGATCAGTACGGATTTTAGAGCCACTATAAATAGTTATTGTGATGAATTGAACATACAGAGTATCAGTATTAAGTTAAAGTGAAGTTATGAGAAGGCCATGTTAAAGTAATGTGTTTTCAGCAGTGTTTTAAAGTGCTCTACTGTATTTGCCTGGCGAATTCCTATTGGCAGGCTATTTCAGATTTTAGGTGCATAACAGCAGAAGGCCGCCTCACCACTTCTTTTAACTTGAGCTTTTGGAATTATAAGGAGACACTCATTTGAAGATCTAAGGTTACGATTTGGAATATAATGTGTCAGGCATTCCTGATAAATAGTTAAGCTGAAATACTCAGACCAGTCCATCTTGTACCAGCAACCATGGCACATTCATAATCACTTAAATCACCTTTCTTCCCCATTCTGATGCTTGGTTTGAACTTCAGCAGGTCTTGATGACAATGTCTACATGCCTAAATGCATTGAGATGCTGCTATTTAATTGGCTGATTAGATATTTGTGTTAACAAGCATTTGAACGGACGTTAAAATGCTAATAAAGTGGCCCATGTGTGTATATGCTTTCAAAAATAATGCCACAAATTACATCGTGTAAGAATTGTTGGTTAAATTAGCACTGCAGTCTCTCATTTTAGTATGGATGTCCCTTGCCCAATTTTATCCCCTTTACATAGTGGTGTCAGTTAATCATTTCGTCTCAAACTACAAATGACGTCATTCAGCGATGGCTAGCACTTGTTTCATTATATTTGCTTAATGAAGCACTCAGCTATATACTTATAGCAAAACATTTTCAGGTAGCTGTTTCCTCAGTTCGTAATGTTATTAAAAAATGGCAGTTAACAGGAACGGAGGAGGTCATGTTAAGGTCTGGAAGACCCAGAAAAGTTTCTGAAAGAAATTCTTGTTGGATTGCTAGAAAGGCAAAAAGGCAACCACATTTTTGACTGTTAAAGATCTTCAGAAAGATTTATTACACTGTGTAGTGGTGGTGCACTGTTCTGCAAATATGACCTTAATGTTAGAGTCACCAGAAGAAAACCTTTGCTGCATCCTAGCCACAAAATTCAGCACATGAAGTTTACAAATGAAAATCTAAACAAGCCTGATGCATTTTATAAGCATGCCCTGTGGACTAAAGAAATCAAAATAAAACTTTTTTCCCAAAATGTGTAAAGGTATGTTTTGAGATAAAAGAGTGCCGAAATCCAGGAAAAGAGCACCTCTTTCAACTATTAAGCATTGGGGTGGATGAATCATGCTTTGGGTTTGTGCTGCAGTTAGTAAATCAAGTAAATTCAACTCAAAATTTATAATGGAATTCCTTAAGAGTCACAAGCTGACAGTTTTGCAATGGCCTTCACAGCCCCCCTACCTAAATATCATTGAAAATTTGTGGACAGATCTCAAATGAGTACAGTAATCCCTCCTCGATCACGGGGGTTGCGTTCCAGAACCCCCCGCGATAGATGAAAATCTGCGAAGTAGAAACCATATGTTTGTATAGTTATTTTTATATATTTTAAGCCCTTATAAACTCTCCCACACTGTTAACATTATTAGAGCCCTCTAGACATGAAATAACACCCTTTAGTCAAAAGTTTAAACTGTGCTCCATGACAAGACAGAGATGACAGTTCTTTCTCACAATTAAAAGAATGCAAATATATCTTCTCTTCAAAGGAATGAATGTCAGAGAGAGAGAGAGCGAGAGAAAAGCAAACAATCAAAAAATCAATACGTGCTTTTGGGCTTTTAAATATGCCGAAGCACCGTGATAAAGAGGCATTTTTTAGAGGAGCGTCCATATCCTCTAGGCAAACAGCCCCTCTGCTCACACCCCCTCTGTCAGGCGCAGAGAATGTCAGAGAAAGTGAGAGAGACAGAGAGAAGCAAACAATCAAGCACCGCGCGGGAAGCATATCGTATATCATTGAGGAGTTTTAGTTAATACTGTGAAAGCTGGCCCTGGCACAGACAGACGGACAGCATATTTTCACCCACACACCGTTTATTTACAATAATGTTATTTACAAATTGCTCACGTGCACCCCCAGTGCCTTCTTGCACCGATTTCCCCAATGTCCAGGCCCACAGTTTCTGTGCCTTCCTGGCCGCCTCCCGTCCTCTCTCTCCAGCTCTGTCTGCTTCCTCCCGACATCCACCAATGACTGGAGGGAGGCGGCCCCTTATATAATGCTCCCGGATGAGCCCCAGGTGTTCCCGGTATCCCTCCTTACGCCCCAGCGTGGCGGAAGTGTCGGCTGTCATCCTGGCAGCTCTCTGGGCGCCACATAAAGTCTTCCCCCCAGCACTTCCTGGTGTGGTGGAAGTGCTGGGCTCCAGGGACAATTAGGCACTGGGGTGCCGCCTGGCGGTGGCCACGGGTCCCTACAGGACTGGGCTTCACAGCCCCCTACCCGAGGCCCCCTGCATAACCAGGACGGACGCCCCCACTCAGTCTGGAGGAGGCACACGCCCTCCTCTGGTCCTCCAAGGCGTCCTGGCCGGGCTCTAGCCCCGGCCGGGGACCACAATACGTGATACATGCTCTGATTGGGTAGCTTCTAAGCCATCCGCCAATAACGTCCCTTGTATGAAATCAACTGGGCAAACAAACTGAGGAAACGTACCATAAATTAAAAGACCCATTGTACGCAGAAATCCGCGAACCAGCGAAAAATCCCATGATATATACACTGCTCACAAAAATTAAAGGAACAATTTAAAGAAACACATTAGATACATCAGATCTCAATATGAAGTTGGATATCTATACAAATAACGACAGGACAATGTCTTAGGAACGAAAGGATGCCAAGTCTTTTAATGGAAATAAAAGTTTTCTACCTACAGAGGGCTCAATTGTGTAGACACCCTAAAATCAGAGTGAAATGAAGATGTGGCAGGCTAGTCCATTTTTCAAAAACGTAATTTCTGCTACTCAAAATGCTTTTCAGTATCTTGTGTGGCCCCCACGAGCTTGTATGCATGCTTGACAACGTCGGGGCATGCTCCTAATGAGATGACGGATGGTGTCTTGTGGCATTTCCTCCGAGATCTGTATGCGGTCATCCCTGAGCTGTTGTACAGTCTGAGGAGCAACCTGGCGGCGCCTAATGGACTGAAACATAATGTCCCACAGATGTTCTATTGGGTTTAAGTCAGGGGATCGTGAAGGCCATTCAATTGTTTCAATTACTTCATTCTCCAGGTACTGCCTGCTTACTCTTGCCACATGAGGCCGGGCATTGTTGTGCATTAGGAGGAAACCAGGACCTACTGCACCAGCGTAGGGTCTGACAATGGGTCCAAGGATTTCATCCTGATACCTAATGGCAGTCAAGATGTCTAGAGGTCTGTGAGTCGCTCCATGGATATGCCTCCAAGATCATCACTGACCCACCACCAAACCAGTCATGCTAAACGATGTTACATGCAGCATAATATTCTCCACGGCTTCTCCTGACCCTTTCACGTCTTTCACATATACTCAGGGTGAACTTGCTCTCATCTGTGAAAAGCACAGGATGCCAGTGGTGGACCTGCCAATTCTGGTATTCTATGGCAAATGCCAATTGAGCTCCCGGTGCTGTGCAGTGAGCACAGGCGCAGTAGACATTTGGGCCCTCAGGCAACCCTCATGAAGTCTGTTTCTGATTGTTTGGTCAGAGACATTCACACCAGTGGCCTGCTGGAGGTCATTTTGTAGGGCTCTGGCAGTGCTCATCCTGTTCCTCCTTGCCCAAAGGAGCAGATGCTGGTCCTGCTGATGGGTTATGGACCTTCTATGGCCCTCTCCAGCTCTCCTAGAGTAACTGCTTGTCTCCTAGAATCTCCTCCATGCCCTTGAGACTGTGCAGGGAGACACAGCAAACCTTCTGGCAATGACACGTATTGATGTGCCATCCTGGAGAAGTTGGACTACCTGTGCAACCTCTGTAGGGTCCAGGTATCACCTCGTGCTACCAGTAGTGACACTGACTGTAGCCAAATGCAAAACTAGTGAAGAAACAGTCAGAAAAGATGAGGAGGGAAAAATGTCAGTGGCCTCCACCTGTTAAACCATTCCTGTTTTGGCGGTCATCTCATTGTTGCCCCTCTAGTGCATCTGTTGTTAATTTCATTAACACCACAGCAGCTGAAACTGATTAACAACCCCCTCTGCTACTTAACTGACCAGATTAATATCCCATAAGTTTCATTGACTTTATGCTATACTCTGATTAAAAAGTGTTCCTTTAATTCTTTTGAGCAGTATATTTAGATATGCTTACATTTAAAATCCGCGATGGAGTGAAGCCGCGAAAAGTCAAAGCGCGATATAGCGAGGGATCACTGTATTGCATGCAAGACAGCACCAGAACCTTACAGTCTTTTTCAGGATGAATGGGAGAAAATATCCCAAGTACAAATTAAAAGACTCTTAGCTAGTTAAAAAAAGCATTCACAGTATAAGCTGTGATACTTGTCCAAAGGGGTGTTACTAAGTACTGACCATGCTGGGTACCCAAACGTGCTTCAAGCCTTTTTCATTATTTTGGTATTTTGTACTGGTGTATAAAATCCTGATTCAAATAGAAATCTAATCTTGCTTAAAATATTAAAGAAATGCGTAATCTTTGAGTTTATACCTTTTGGTGAACAACAACAATTTGTATAGCCCAATATCGCACAAGGAGTGCGACAGTGGACTTTAACAGGCCCTGTTTTTTGACAGCCCCCCAGCCTTGACTCCTTAAGAAGACAAGAAAAAAACTCCCAAAATAAATTCTTGTAGGAAAAAAGGTTGGAAGAAATATTGAAGAAAGCAATTCAGAGAGAGACCCATTTCCAGGTAGGTTGGGCATGCAATGGGTGTCAAAAAATGGGGTCAATACAATACACAGAACAGAAGTAATCCTTTTCAGAGATCTAGATGGCCAACCTATCTTAGCCACCTCAAAAATACAATACAGTTGTACAATAGTAATAGTTCAAGTACAAAGCAAAATGTAAGAATAGATTATATCACAAATAAGCAATCAGATTTGTTCAGACTCCAGGAGACCTTGTTATTGTCTGTCACAGTCCTTAGCTGCATTCTCACCAGTGGTTACTTACAACATCACCTAGCTCCACATGTATACTTTATTGCTGAGAGAACCACAGGCTGATTTTCTGCCTGAACAAACACATCCCTTATATTTCCACTTTTACTGCAACTAGATCCAAAATTTGGCAGCCATAACTGATTATTATATTATTGTGAGCTGGGTAATATTCACTAAGTTCTTTACTAGTTGGTTTACTTCCACACCTTAAAATTAACACATGTAGAAATACACAGCCACACAGAGATCCTGCTTACACAATTATGTTTGAGTGATGCCGTACTGCCAGTTATTCTGTAATATCCAACACAAAATCCCTTTCATATGAGTATGACAGCTTGTCACTTCTCAGTACTCCGAATAGGAACTTGCTTTCACCAGCACTAACAAACATATGAGTTTCCCCGAGACAAATGAAGGCTCAACTCTCTGTTTGTTTATATACCACTCATCAACCAATGCAGTTTTACTTCTGCCACACTTGTTCTTCTACTGAGCTGTGACCTCTCAGCCTTTATAACCCTGTGGACAAGAAAGCAGCTATCTTCTTATGCCAGGTGCCCTGGTTGTTACTTTAATCTCTCAAGATATAAAGACAATTCAGAAATGTAAAAGCAATGTGGTATTTATTAAAGTACAAATTTGGCAATTAGTGTGATGCAAAAGTTACATTCACCAAAGTTCAGGTGAAATGCTCCCGCTTTCTCTCACTGATGTGTCTTGGTCCCTGAAGTTGTTTCTTGTATTGTTCCACCACCTTCTGTCATTTCTTCTGTTTGGTCCTTCAGACAGTCTATTATATATATTGAAATTGCATGCTGGGGCTCTGGAAGAAATAACATTATATACATTTGATTGGCTAGCTGCCCTTGTGATGAATAGCTGCTCATATTCTTTGATCCTTGAAGTGCCTCCACAGTGTTTTTTTGTTCTAATGTTATAAACTGACTGAAACAGCTGCAATCCTGTGACATCCAAATCCATGTGTTTTTCGTTATCTCTACCATTAAGGTTTAAACGGACTGAAACAGATGCATTAAAGTTGTAAAGTCAGTACAATATTGGAAGAATGTAAAAGAGAAGATGCTTTCAGTGTTAATTGCCTCTGTAGTTAAACTGCCTTAAGAGTCCTGTAAATTCCGTTCATCCTGGTTCATTTGAGCCAAATTAAAACTTAATATAAACAATCTGCAGTTTTAAAAATTGAAGATTTTACACTCCAGGACATTGAGTATACCAGTGTCTTGTTGCCATTGAGCACAAGAAAGACATTGTAGATAAAGATAAAAGCAAACAGACATCAGTGAAGAAATCAGATTTCAGGTTGTTGCAATCATTAATTACCCTTAACATTATCTTGAATAGGCCTTTTTCTAAAACTTGCCAGTCCAAAGCTGCTGTTTTAATATCTCCTTCTTGGCTAATTGGCAGACTTAATAAAAAATTTTGTCTGACATTATGAAGAAAATATGTTGTCAGGTGCTGTCATTCTTAATATGACATTGATAATATTATGATTTATACAAGTTTTTTGTAATAGATGAGTTTGGTTATACTGTAATGCATTTCTTTGTGTAAATAAATGTAAGTTAATGCAATCCGTTAAAAATGTTTCCTTTTGTCCTGTGAAGTTGAAAGAATTGGGCATGTGCTGTTTATTTGAAAATTATATTAGATTTTCATGAATCTGATTTCACAGAAATTGTGCTCCTTATATGTGTTCCATTCACAAGCTCAATAGACCAGATAGATGTGTGTGTTAAGTATTATTCTGTTCAGTATCCATTTCCCTTGAAGTCCATGCATGTCATCTTGACATAATAGATATAATAATATGAGTGCCAACTTTTTGAAACTTCTTTCTAGATTATCTTATAACATCACTATATCTTATTGTGCATTTTATTAGCCCAGCCAAGGTGACATAATAGTTTTACTGCTATAGATTAAAAATGTCTTAATGGCCTTTGGGCAGCAAGCCAATCCACTAAATATTGCAGGAATGAATGCATAAAGCCATGCACCAGAAAAATCTAGAATTTCAGCTAGATATTTTATTAAGCAAATTACTTTTTTTTTTAGTTTTACTTACTTAAAGCTGTGTTACAAGTTTAGCTTATTAATAATTATATTAAGAATATGCAGTGAAAGCAAGTTAGTTATTAGCACATGGATTGCAAGTACTTAGCTGGTGCCATTGGTTTAAAGCAGTTAAGCGTGTATATGGCATACAGTATATATCCTGCTTGTATTATATTGTTTATTATTGTTGTGTGTTTTTTTTACTGCCACTTAAGCTAAAGTGAATTTTAAAGTCAAGATGTGTCTTAAGTTTAGACCTTTTAAGTTATGCATAGATAGATTTAATCAGGCTTTTTGGCTTCATTTCTGCCTTTTTTGGAGCCCAGGTTAATTTCTTTTCATGAAGTACAGTCTGTTAGCCAAAATTGCAAAATAGGACTTATTTTCTAATTAAATTAATCAGTATATCTTCCTTTCATGGTGCATACTATAGCATAACAACAGATCAGTTTAACTAAATCTAATTGTAAGATAAGGCATCTGAGTGTATTGCATAGATGCAGCCATCCAGCCTTATCAGATACCACAGAAATAAGATGGTAACACTTTACATTAAGTATCCATAATTACACTGTAACTACTATGTAATTACCTGTATAAGTACAGTGTAACTATGAGTTATTACTCCGTACGTACTGTGCAATACAAAGTAACGCTAGTAAATTACTCAGTTGACATTTTGATTCCACAGTGAATATAATTACAATGTAACAATTTATCACTGATCCTAAAACAAGTATAACTACATAGTTATGATGTATCTGTACTTTAAAAATGTAATAAAAACATCAGGGTATGTAACTACAACTATGTAACAACAACAATGTTTATTTATATAGCACATTATCATACAAATAATGCAGCTCAAAAAGAAAAAAAAAGACAAAGTGAGAATTAAAATAAGAGAACACTAATTAACATAGAATAAGAGTAACGTCCAATGGCCAGGGAGGACAGAAAAAACAAAAAAAACTCCAAATGGCTGGAGAAAAAATAAAATCTGCAGGGGGCCACAAGACCACCCAGCACCCTCTAGGCATTCTACCTGACATAAATGATCCATTCTCATTGTATTCAGGGTTCTCATGGAAGGACTTGATGATGACGATCACCTGGACTTCTGGCCTTTAATCCATCAATGTAGGGATATCACGGTGTTTTGATTAGGTGATGGTGGCGCAGGTCGCCACCACAGAAAACCGGAAAAAGAGCAGAAGAGAGAGTAGGGGTTAGTATGGATTTTGGAGCCACCATGAATAGTGATAATTAATTGAATATACAGAGCACCAGTATTAATGATGTTGCATGGTCTGGGCAATTTTAATAGAGAATTGCAGTGATAACTGCATAGGTTTTCGATGATATTTCAAGATCTGTTTTAAATGGTGAAAACATCTTTGCAAAATGGTTAATGCTTTTGCCTCACAGATCCATTATCCTGAGATGGAATTCTGTCCGGAGATATGTGTGTAAAATTTGTACGTTCTACCCATGTCTCCCTATGTCTTATTCATGGGTTTTACTGCCACATCCCAGGGGCATGTAGGTTGGGTTGCGCAGCCACATGTGTGAGAGGGTGACTGCTGGTATGTTTGTTTGGTATGGGATGGCTCCCAATCCTGGGCTGTTTCCTGCCTTGTACCAGGTGATGATTGGAATGGCTCTGCAGCCCTGTGTACCTTGATTGAATGATGCAAGTTTGGCAGTATTATGTTAGGGATGGGTATAATAATAGCCAAAAAAATTCAACAATAAATAGTGTAACACAACTACAAGAATGTGACAAATGTTTGTTTATGCAAAACATGTCAAGGAGGTGCCCCTCTAGATTTTGGGAAAAAGTTTTAACCATTTTGCAAAGATGTTTTCACCATTTAAAAAAGATCTTGAAATATCATCGAAAACTTATGCAGTTGTCACTGCAATTCTCCATTAAAACTGCCCAGACCATGGAACATCTGTTACATAGTTGTAGTTCCATCCATCCATTATCTAACATGCTATATCCTAATTACAGGGTCACGGGGGGTCTGCTGGAGTCAATCCCAGCCAACACAGGGCGCAAGGCAGGAAACAAACCCCAGGTAGGGTGCCAGCCCACCGCAGAGCACGCACACACACACACACACCAAGCACACACTAGGGACAATTTAGGATCGCCAGTGCACCTAACCTGCATGTCTTTGGACTGTGGGAGGAAACCGGAGTACCCAGAGGAAACCCACACAGACGCAGGGGAGAACATGCAAACTCCACGCAGGGAGGACCCGGGAAGCGAACCTTGTAACTATGTAAGTACACTTGTTTTTGGATCAGAGATAAATTGTTACATTGTAATTATATTAACTGTGGAATAACAATGACAACCAAGTAATTAACTATAACGTTACTTTGTATTACACAGTAAGTACGGCGTAATAACTCATAGTTACACTGTACTTATACAGGTAATTAAATAGTAGTTACAGTGTAATTATGGACACTTAATGTAAAGTGTTACCAATAAGATTTTAGTAAAACCGTAAGAATATGCTGCTCATTTATGACTGTTCATGGTGGTTTTTTTTTTGTTTTTTAGACAGAGTATGATAGGTAGGTAGTATAAGTTAGTCAGAAATCTGTTTCAATTCAGTTAGTATTCTGCCTTTTCGTTAGTTAGGTAATATATGTATTATCATAGTATTTCCCTCTACTTACCCTTTACCTCTTTTCCCTTAAGAGTAAGTGTACTCGTCAAGTTTGTTATCGGGTTGGTCTACTGTTGCATTTTGAGATGAATAAACGCATACGTAGCTATACGCATACACACAGACCCTAACCACAACAGTGCCCCATGAATGACGCACAGATTAACATTTAGCACTTTAAACCACACAAGTGCTTTAGGAATAACACAGCCTGTCACTCAGCACTTCAGGAGAGTTACTTATTATCGGCACAAACAACATATGATGTTTTAATGATATCTCAGACCTATATATTACTTTTGGTCTACAAGAATACATTTAAACATACAAAGACTCAGCACTCTTGACTATAGGCCATTTATCAGCCAAGAATACCTTCTTTACGTACTGTTCCTACTATTGAGTGGAGCTCTCAATCTCAGCCAAAATAAACCTTGCAGCACAGAGGTAATGGCAAATCTCCGGCTGCACTATTTGCTCATAGAAATCTTAATTATTACTTCAATCACTCTAGACATTAAGACAAAGTATAGAAAGTTAAAAGCAGCATGCTATTTATTACAAGAATAATAATACCACTGGAACAAAGAATAATAGAAAATAGGTACTGATAGGAAAGTCTGAATATATATAGCCTTTAGAAAAAGCTTACGAAAAAGTTACAGATGACAAGGATGAATGTCCCAGGGCAGCGTTTGATTTAGCAATCGATGTTCATGATGCTTTTCTGACAACCAGTGACGTCTTTGTCCATTCCTCCTCCTCTTCTTCTTCTTCTTTACTTTATTTTGACATTGCTTTCAAAATGAGGCATATTTTTTATGAAATGTCATGCCGTGGTTTCACAACACATGCACCTGATTGGCTGGCTGTCAATATAATTGATGAATTTTGCTCAAACTCTTTAATTTATCTTTTTCCGGATAATAAAGTTTTTTGATGTTGCCTAAAACATCGCCATGTCTGACATTCCCAGGCTGTAAACCAAATTGTTGTCCCAGATGTCCATTCATAAAGTAATCAATAGCCTAAGGTATTGGCTCAGCATCCTTTCCCAGGCCTTAAAACCATTTTAGCACTATGCTCTGAACAACTGTTATAAAAGTGAGGTGTAAGAGAAGAGGATATGCCTTGATTTGTCCTAAATGTAGTTCATTTGTTGTCCTGTCTTGAACAAAATATAATGGAAAATTAAACCAAAATGTACAGATTTTTTACCCAATAATAATATGTTTAATGTAATTTTATTTAATAGAGTATTCTGCATCATAGGCATAGTTTTATTGGTAAACATTTGGGTTGGTCTGTAGAAAACATCATTTTTCCATCTGGCTTATGGGAGGACCAGGATATGATGAATATCACATGAATTCCGGATTCCACCCGGTCAGGTGTCACTAGTGATAGCTGGTTGTGTTAGCATAATGGAGCTAAGGTTTTGCTTTAATGACATAACATACAGTAGGTGACAGGATATGGGTATCTAGGTATTTTCAGTGGTGCAGGTCTTTTTTAAACAACAATGACAACAGTGTTCCAACTGTACATATGATTTTTCAGCAGGTTAATATTCAGTGCCTTGTCTCAAAGTTAATTTTCTTGAACAATTTAGGCTAAAGCTGTGCATATCCCTGTCTAATCAGGCACCTGTCGGGTGACATGAAACAAATTATTTAAAGAGAATATCTTTCAGCGGATAATTTGTAATGACAGTGAGATACATGTATGTAAAATTTGACTTTGGCTATAATCCCTTTGTTTTACATTTGACAACTTGTTGTGGTCATTCTTAACAGAATTCAGGTTATTCACATGTAATATAGTATGTGACATTAATAGAGAATTTTTACTACGCTTTTCTTTGCAACAGACTTGGTTAAAATATTTTCTAAGAAACTTGGTAAAGGTGAAGTGTGTGATGTCTTGATGTGATTATTTAGGGCAATTAACCACTTTATCAACTGACATTCCTTAATTAGTAATTGGGATTTTGGGTATACATAACAAAAAACATTTCAGTCTTTATTACTTTAGTTTTTAAAATGTCAAATTATTTAGTCTAAATCCAAATTTTTCTGCAGTACAGATACTTTGAATAGAAAAGCCAAAGTGTCAAGTCAATACAATACAATAAATTTTTATATAGCCCAAAATCACACAAGAAGTGCTGCAATGGGCTTTCACAGGCCCTGCTGTTTGACAGACCCCCCAGCCTTGACTCTAAAAATACAAGAAATAACTTCCAAAAAAAAAAAAAAACGGAATAAACCTTGGGAAAGGCATTTCAAAGAGAGACCCCTTTCCTGGTAGGTTGGGCGTGCAGTGGGTGTCAAAAATAAAAGTAATCCTCAATACAATAGTGCAGTAGAAATATTACAAATACAGAGCAGAATTCAACAATAGATGATATCACATAATATGATTTGGATTTGTTCAGAGTCCTGGAGACCTTCGCCATCAAGCTGCCTCCTCCTATTGCCATTCCACAGCTGAGTCAGTGCTGGGTCAGCCTGTCTGATGAAAGAATCCCTCTACCCAATGATTCCTGTGATTCTCCATCAGAGATGACTTTACCATAGACAGGTAAAATAAATTGGCATGTGGGTAGTGGCACTAAGTGCCACATTAGAGTACCGAGAAGAGAATGAGAATAGGTAAGGGTTAGTAGCAAATTATAACTATCATATTACTTATGTATTAGTGCTAATAACTAACAACAGAGATGCAGTCTGTACAGTTAATCAGCAGCTCTAGTCAGGATATGCTAAACTGAAGTAGTGAGTCTTCAGCCAGGATTTGAAAGCTGAGACCGATTGGGCATCTTTTATAATAGCTGGCAGACCATTCCACAGTTTAGGAGCCCTGTAACTAAAAGTTTGAACTCCCACTGTTATTTTATTAATCCTTGGAATCATAAGCAGACCAGCATCCTGAGATCTTAATGTACGTTCTGGTTTGTAAGTCATGATAAGTTCAGACAGGCTGGACCTTGGCCATTTAAGACTTTATATGTTAAAAGGAGGATTTTGAAATCTGCCCTAAACTTGTAATGTGCTCTTCAAATGACATGCTAGAGTCAAAAATAACTTCTAGATTGCGGGCTGATTCAGTAAAATTAATGGTGATTCCAAGTAAGTTAAATGATGACAAAATACTTTTGTGATCAGCATCATTCCCTCCAATAATTAACATCTCTGATTTATCAGTGTTTAAAGACAAGTAGTTCTCATCCATCCACTCCTTTAATTCTTTAACACAACCAATTATATACAATATTGAAGAAACTTCATTTGGTCTATAAGAAAAGTATAACTGGATGTCATCTGCGTATGAGTGAAAATTAACATGATGTTTAGATCCCATTGGAAGCATGTAAAGTAAAAACAGTAAAGGTCCCCGTACTGAGCCTTGAGGGACACCGTATCTCACTTCTCTGTGTAATGATGGAGTACTGTCAGCACATTTCTGTATGTATTGGAGTAGATTTAATAAATAAGAACTAAACCAGGCAAGGACGGTGCCTGTAAGCCAAACATCTTTGTCCAGCCTGTGCAGTAAAATAGAACAGTCAATGGTGTCAAACGCTGTACTTAAGTCTAACAACATAATTACAGTGAAGTTTCCCTCATCAGAGGATATCAGAATGTTGTTTAAAACACGCGTTAGTGCCGTTTTTGTACTATGACCAGTGCGGAAACCAGACTGGAATTTCTCAAGTAAATTGTGATGTGTAAAGTATGACTGAAGCTGATTGGCGATTACTTTTTCAAGTATTTAAGAGAAAAAGGGTAAATCTGAAATGGGTCTTTAATCCTTCTGTATAAAAGCGGTCGGGATTGTCCTTCCGTCCCGTGAGTGCTACGCAGGCGCGGAGTTTCACACACGCCCGTCCATTTTGCAATGCACGATGGGATTTGTAGTTTCGTTTTTCCAGGTAAAAGATGATTTTCTACTCCAGACTGTGCGATATCTTCTTCTTCTTTCTTACTATATTAAAGCGGTCGGGATTGTCCTTCCGTTCCGTGAGTGGAAAGCGTAGCGGTATTCCGCTTATCACAGACTTACTACCTGCAGCTTGCGGTACGAAGCGACATGATGTTAGCAGAGTTCTGGTGCTCCCATTGTTCCCTTGCTTTTGTGCGCAATGCACTGGAAAAATAGACACAATTATGTCTCTGGAAATAATTAATGTTGATGGAGTACAAATGCCTCACCGCGTAGTAAATATCAGGGGGGTTCAAAAGGGCGACCTCAATATAGAAAAAGTTTAAATTTCATCACAAAAATAACAGAAACTACGAGTATTAAAGTAATACCGCTCAAATGCAATATAACCAAATTAATGAGTTTGTATAAAATATCAAATTGATCTACATATTGAATTGCCTTAAGAGGTGGTCAACTTAAAAGTCGGTCGCCTTAGAAGGCGGGTCAGCCTAATTATTAAGTATATGTGGGTCTAGGTCTGACTTGTTAAATAATGCTTGGTTTGATGACTGACACTTTTAGTCCATCAGGTACTGTGCCCAGCAATAATGAACTATTAATAATGTTAAGAATAGGCATTGCAAGAACATCCATTGCACTTTTTACTAGTTTTGTTGGCACAAGATCTCGGGAACAAGTAGTAGGTTTCATTTTGGAAATTAAAGTCAAAACTTCCTGCTCAGTTACAGGGTTAAAATTTCTAAAGTGTTGAATGCAATGTGAGACAGAATCTGCCAAGCTAGTATGAGGTTTGCACTGTGATGCTGAGATTTGAGATCTTATATTTTTAATTTTCTCATTAAAAGACGTTCATAAAGTGTGTACTGCTAATATCTGTTGGTATTTTGCACTGTACATCTAAATTCCCTTTTGTTAAATTAGCCACTGTTCTAAACAGTACCCAAGGATTTTTATTATTGCGATCTATTATTTTACAGTAGTAATCTGAGCAAGCTTTAAAGAGAGCTTTATTATATTTTTTAATACTCTCTGTCCAATTTGAATGAAAAGACATGTAGCTTTGTTATTCTTTGTCTCTGCACCAGTTTTCAACACTCTAATTTAAGAGCTTGAGTGTTTTCGTCAAACCAAGGTGAGTTTCTATGTGCTTTGATCACTTTTGTTTTAAGAGGAGCCACTGCATCCAGAGAATCTCTCAAGGTCATATTATAATGTTATGTTAGCTGATCTAAATTGTTTTCCATGTTTACATTTGATGTTAACTGATCTAAATGGTTTTCCATAATTTCCCTTGACTTACTCAAAGTACCTATACATTTTGAAGCAGAATTACAGTCTAGATGTCGCACTGTCTCTTTTTTAATTTGTGAGTGTATTAGTAAGGGATCAACCAAATCAAACAAAATTAAGTAGTGATCAGAAATAACTTCATTTAATGGAGCAATATTTACATTTTGAATTTCACCTTTGTAAGTTATAATTAAATCTAATGTGTGGTTATGATTATGTGTTGGACCTTTGAGAAACTGAAAAAATCCTAAATTTAACAAATAAGTAAAATATTTGCTAAAAGTGTCAGTTTCCACATCAATGTGTGCATTATAATCCATTATAATCCCCCATCATGCTACATGATCATAATTTATAGCCAAATCAGATAAAAGGTTGCCACATTCAGTCATAAACAATGAAAATGATCCTGGTGGTGTGTAGACTAGCACTACAATTGTGTTGGAATCTGTTTAAATATTTAAAATGAATGCCTCAATGGATGTGAAGTTGCCTAAATTTTTAGAAGTGATTTGCATTTTGTTACAATGAATTATTCCAAGGCCTCCTCCTCGAACAGAATCTCTAGACTAATGAAGTAATAAGTATCCAGGTGGTGATGCTTCAGCGAGGGGGACAGTGTCAGATTTACTAAGCCAGGTTTCAGTGAGAAGACACAGATCAGATTTTGTACTTAATGTAATATTTACCAAAACAGTTTTACTTCAAGAGAGCGAATGTTCAGTAAGCAGTATTTAAAACTGCATACTTCTTTTTTAAACTGGTGATATATTTTTTGTTTTAATCTGAACTAAGTTTCTATTACAGTTGCCTCTGGAGAAGGGTCTGGTTTTATCTCTTGGTCTAATCATAAACCTTATTTTTTGGTTATCATGTAATTTAAGGTCTGCATAATGACTAAATTTATAGGATGCCACATAACAGAGATTATGGATAACAGCCTCAGGAAAGTAACAGGTGGGATAAACAACAGCCTGTGGTTAAAGATCACATGACTGTGGCCTGGTTGGTGCTCTAATCAGTCAGCTGGGCAGTTTTGCTGCCATATTTTGAGATAATACAAAAGATCTCCTCCAGTTAGGATGAAGACCATCTCTTTTGAAAAATCCAGTCTTTTCCCAAAATTCATTCCAATTGTTCTCAAAAGTTATGCTTTTATTTGCACACCAGGTTTCTAGCAGGCAGTGAAGGGAACGCAATCTGCTATATATCACATCCCCAATAATAATAATCTTGGTAAAGGGCCAGATACAACTAAATTCTGACATTTTCTTTTAGCTTTGATGCATAGAGAGATGAAGTTCCTCTTTAATACCTCATATTGCAAATATAAATAATATCAAATATAAATATCATTAGTTATTTAGGTAAATAGTATTAATGTGTAATTGAAGTATAACTTGATTGGTGATACAAAACATAGACCAAAAAAGTTTCAACACCCTTATATGTCTAGGAGACTTGCATGTCAAAAATAGGCTTCTGGCTGAAACAAAGGATAACTCTGAAAGTCAACTGTATATCTTCCCTCACAATTGACAGCATCTGGGACAACATTACAAATGAAGCTGCATAAGAATTTATGTTGTCAGATACGAGACATTCACGAGTATGGTTTTAAATTATTAAATAAACCAAGTTTGAAAATGACATCAAATGTAATACACAAATCTTTGCTTGTATTTTTGTCATGTGTACATAGTACAGTGAAAACTAATTCAGTAAGCATGTTTCATATTTTTAAATGGCTGGTGTTTTTCATTTTATATCAAAGTTTTAGAAGAAAGTTGTTATTTTTATATATAATTTAGTTATAAATTAACAGCTTTCACATAAAGAAAAGAAGTCATTAATTCCATATGTCTTACAATTTCCCGTATTTTACAAATGCCATCTGCATATTTAAATAGTTTGCATCCAGTAGATGTTTAACACTGACATTCATATATTTTATAGCTTTGCTATGGTAACATGACACAGATTCATTTTAGTGCATAATTAATAAGATTTAAATTGATTCAATAGTAGTATCAGGCAGAGTAGATATGAAAGCTGTGGCAAATGAAATACAGCTATTAGGTTTTTTGGACTGAAAGCTATCAATCAGTGTTATCAGAAATATAATGTAAATAACACTTTCTTTGAAATGGGCAGGCCCATGAGTGAATGTCAATTATGAGCCATCTGTAAAAGCTTTTTGCACATTTCTAGCGTTATTAGCACACTCATCGCTACACTCTCTGCACAGACTGTATGTTCCAGTATTTTAATTCTGAAAATTATTTGGCAAATGATGTCTTCCTGATTGTTTGGCTTGTCTTAATGGTTCTTTGAGGAAATGGAAGTTCTTTGATTTTTTATCCTCACTTCTTTTAGTTGAAAGCACCCTGTTATTATAAAGATTAATTTCTTCTGGGAAACAGATAGGCAGCCATACACTGCATGACATTGTGAAGAAAGATGTTAATTTGTACAGTCTTCTGTCCCAACAAATTTATTTCAGTTTTTTAGTGTATGTCTCATAATAATCTTTGACTATATCTCATAATCATAGTTATCGGTTAATGTGTATAATCTTTTGCAATGATGTTTGGATCAGTAGATGTTAGTCTGTTTTTATTTTGTTATTTTTAAAGTTACATGTGTAGTATCTTTATTTTGAAATGATATTGCCTACCATAAAGGATGACATATTTGTTGTTATTTATATTTAGTTCAATAGTGTGTCAGGGAAACTGTCTGTTTTCTGTGGTTACATACTGTATATTCTGTGATGTACATGGGGGGTTTTCCATAAGTTACATGCCCTTTGAAGCATGGCCCTGACTGAATGTTTGGAGTCTCTAACATTGATAGACATTGTGAACTAAATCAGCATTCTTAACAATCATTATTACAAATTTCATTTTTTGGTAGAAAGTATTTTCCAGTTGCATAAACTTGTTATATATTTTGGATTGAAAAGTGAAAAGAAGTCATTAATAAACAGTGTTACCATACAATAACTGAACATATCAAATAATGATCAGATTGCAGGTGTTACTAGTCTTTAGAAATAATGGATCAGAGTGACTGCAGTGTAAGACTTTGTGGAGAAAAATCTGTTTTATGAAGG
Organism: Polypterus senegalus; assembly: GCF_016835505.1. NCBI lineage: Eukaryota > Metazoa > Chordata > Cladistia > Polypteriformes > Polypteridae > Polypterus > Polypterus senegalus. The sequence goes on from NC_053156.1 coordinate 141,867,640, forward strand.
AATATAAGCAAACTGTTCACATCAGGTTTCTTTTACTTTAAAAAGAAAGAAGTGTCTTTGTCAAGTGCACCTTTCTTCACAGGTGTGGTTTTAGTAATTACACTGAAGTTCTGATTGATTCATTTGGCAAAGATTTTTACATCTGTAAGTCAAATACAGTGCTTTAACGAATAGAAACAAAACCTGAGTGATAATATTTAAGAATAAAATCTGAGTCTAGTTTGGTGTTTTGTATCCCAAAAGCATTGTGCATCTGCAGGTCTCATTTAAAAAAAAATAGAAAGAAATAGAGTCAATGTGGTTTTTCCATGCATTCATCCATTTTCAAAAGAATATTTTGTTACACAAAAAGCTGTGAAATATATACGTATAGATATCTACAATAATGTTGTAGATATTTTAGAGTTAAACATTAAATAAACCTGGAAAAATTACAAAAAAAATTTAATTTGGTCATTTTGTTTTTCATCCTCATATTTTATTTATACATTTTGTTCATAGCATTTTGCATTTAAATGTTGGTTATAACAAAATACAGTAGGTACTTTGAGTGCAAAAAAAGTCATGTTGATCTGCTGAAGCATGCTCTCTCATTATTCAGAACAGTGCTTTGTTAGGAGGGTATTTTGCAGATTGTCCACTGCTTCATAGCAGGGTCGTTTGGGCTTTCCAATCAGTGTATCCCTGCTTCCTGGAAGAGTGTTCATTGCTTATTTACTTCATTCTAACCTTGAAAAAATATAGTCGATAGTTTCTCTAATATGTGCTTTCAGCTTTAAGTTTTATTTAGTTTACCTATGAATTACATCCAGTTCTTTTCCTTATGGCTTAATAATTCATTCTGTTATGGCTTCATATACAGTATACAGTATATATTTGTAATAAACTGTAAAAGCTTATAATATATTAACTACTAATTCCATAGTGGCTCAACATACATTTTTGGGCATCCATTATATGGAAAAAAAATGAGGCTAATATAAAACCAGTGTTATTGGCACTGCTTACTTTGTGTCTTGATGATGCCAGGCCATCTATGAAAAGTGTATAATAATCTATGTAACATTCAGTATTACTTAAATGCTACAAGGATTTCTATGAAACAGAGATACAGTGGAACCTCGGTTCACGAACGTCTCTGAACACGTACAAATCAGGTTATGATCAAAAAGTTATTCAAACTTTTGCATCTGATCACGACCACACACTCGGTTGACAAATAAGCCAGTTTCCCCTTCTGGTTTGTACGCACTGATGATTTCTGCACGTGTTGCATTGTTCTCGATCAGACATGCGTGCTTTTGCTGTGAACTCTTGGTGCGCTATTTCTTTCCCTTCCGGTTTGTATGCGCCTATCACACAGAGGGACTCTACCTCAAAACTGTAACCTCCTCTCCACCCAGCTTCCTGCTCACTTCCTTCATGCCAGAACTCGACTCATGCAAGGTTAGTTTCCTTGGTTGTTTATTAAAAAAAGTGTTTACATCGAGCGGTTCGTAAGGGTATAGCGTGAACTCCTGCAATGTTACTTTTCTTGGTTGCTTAATTTTTGTGCTTACAAATCTTTAAAAAAATATATATTTACATACAGTTCGTACTGTCCAGAATGGATTCATTGTATTTACATACAATCCTATGGGGGAAATTACTTTGGGTCACGACCAAATCGGGTTGCGGCCAGAGTTTTGGAACAAATTACGGTCGTGACCTGAGGTTCCACTGTATGTGTATATATTAAAAATATACTTCACCATTATAGTTTGAAACTTGGAGTGTGAATTAAAGTGAAGTTCACAAAAAATGCTTGGAAATACAGTTTCCAAGTTTTGTTTCTTCATTTTTATAGCCCTGAGGTTGCAGTGAGTTGTCAGTAGTTGTGATTGTGTCACTTATGTAAGTTGAGTAAGAATGGTGCAGTGAATTGCTGCTTTACAATGTATTAATACCATTGAAGGAAAAAATACTTTGAATTAAATAAAGCGCGCATGCTGACCTATGCTTTTATTTATATTTAATATACCTGTACTTCCATTCTTCAAATATGATACTGTATTCACATTGGTCAACTGTCCTATCGAAAACCTTCAAATTTAAACGAAAAAAAAAGAAAAAACACAAAACAAAACAACTGTTTCTAGACACAAACGTGTTCAAGAATGAGCATTTTCTCCCCAATAGCCAGACAAACAGGTAAAGGTAAAAAATATCACTAAATTAGATATATGCTAATTGATGTGTATCTTTTTCAGGCAAAAATCTTTATTAGAGCTTTTTCATACATTGCAACAGTGTCGTCACGAGAGCCAGCATCCCTGCCATACTGCACAAAAACGGTATCCTCCATAACCAACAGTATGTGACGTGTGGACTGCACCAGGTATAATACCAAACATTTCCAATAAGTACAGCATATATGTTTCTTGTCTTGTTCTTCCATTATAATAATGTGATTACATTGCACAATTTCGATTTTGGTTTTGGAACCATTTCAGTTATTTAAGAACATGCCAAACTCAATTTTATTTATTCATGAAAGGATTAATAAGAAATGTGATCACAAGCTCAGGATACATATTTAAACTTAGTTTTTCCCTTTGTTTTATCATTCTTAATTTACAATCTGGTGAAGTAAAAACAACTTTTCAGCAGCACCTCTCAATCTATTTTTTAAATAATAAGTGCTAAATATTTTACTGTAGAAAATTTTACAAAGTAAACTTTTTGTTTTTAACAATATTTTAATTGTTTGCATCTTACATTGACATCATCCTTGATTGAAGTTGAGTTTAAAAATTCTGTGACAGGAATGTATGTTAGTGGAACATAAGTTAGGATGGTTGCTAAAAGTCACTGTAAAAAAAATTACAATCAGTTGCAGATTATGTTGAGTTAACAGAAGTCATGACCATGTTAATAACACTTACTAGCAGGGCTGTGGAGTTGGTAGATAAATCCTTCTGACTCCGACTACACAGTATTTAATATGCTAATGTATTTTCCATGTTGATTAAAGGAAAGCAACATACATGTCATTTAACCTCAGAACTACTAGCTAGGAAGCTGACTCTCTACCGTATTGGCCAGTTTAAACAAAAGACAAGAACCCCTCATCACACATCAGGCCATAGCACACACCTACACCTACATCATTACACTTGTTTACACTCAAATGAACTTGTGAAACACATTATATCTGAAATAAAATGAAAACACTTTTTGTAATATACCATAATCCAGATTGCAATATGTGAAAGTCAGGTTGTATAATAGCTAACCTGAACTTCACACTAGTAGTAACACAACTATGCACTGGACTTTATTCTTACATCAGATAAGTACTTAATTATGACTGTTGTTTGTGAAATGGGACATTTGAACTTGCTGTATTTTATTTTTTGGTACATTTTTGCCCAACTCTGACTCCACAGCCCTGCTTACTAGGGATATGGTTTGTTTGTTAATAGACAGCATACTAAGTTCCATTTATTTTCTAATTTTTGGAAATGTAATGCCACTTTATCATCCTGTTTAATAAAATATGAGGTGATAATTTTATCCTTGTTTTCAATTTTTCCTTGAACATCTTTTTTGAAATGTATCAGCAAATGCTTGTCAGTGATGAATTTAGTATGCTTGGTAAAATCTTGTATTTCTTGTTCTTTTTTTATTTATTTTAATTAAAGTCAAAAAATATTCCATTCATGCAAGTCAAGTTTAACAAAACAGGTTTAAAACAAGTCGACCCCCACCCGTGAGTAAGACAGCTAGATCAGCAGAGTAGCTTTAAGGCTTTTAGGATGCTTTAATAATAGTAAAAAATGTAAATAAATAAATAAAGATAGAATAGAAAAAGAGGAGAGAGAATCCACTTCCTCAATTTAAATTCTTATTCTAATATGTTATTTATCAGATCCTGCCAAGTTTTGAAAAAGTTTTGTACAGATCCTCTAAGTGAGAATTTGATTTTTTCCAATTTTAGATAATATATAACATCAGTTATCCACTGACTTAAAAGAGGTGAGTTAGGATTATTCCAGTTGAGCAAAATAAGCCAACGTGATGGTAGTCTAGTAAAGGCAATTACAATTTGTTTGTCCTTCTCTAGTTTAAGCCCATCTGGAAGTACACCAAACACAGCTGTTAGTGGGTTAGGAAGGATTATGACACCCAGGTGGTCTTAAAGGCATTTAAAAAATTTTTGTCCAGAATAATGTTAATTTGATGCACGCCCAAATCTTATGGCCCAGTGAGGCTGGGACTTAATTGCCACGATTACAGGTTGGATCTTGCCTGGGAAACATTTTGGACAATTTTAAATGAGGGAGATGCGCTTGATATATAATTTTGAATTGTATGCTTTGCACATATGGAGCTTGGGTGAATTCTGTGCATTAGTACCTTGCATTCCTTTTCTCAGATGTTGAGTGAGAGATCCTTTTACCACTGTACTCTGGGATCTTTGAAAGGGAGGGACATTAAAATGTTTTTATATATTACAGAAATGCTGTTTGAGTTCTCAAGACTGATCAAAATTTCTTCCGGTATACAGGTGGGTGGGAGGGAGATGAGGGAAATTGGGTAGGCTTTGTTTGACAAAGTTTCTAATTTGAAGGTGGCGAAAGAAATGGTTGCTAGAAAGTTAAATTTGGAGTGTAATTGTTTGTAGGATGCAAAGATGTTGTCTATGTACAGACCTCTAGGTGATTTAATCACAGATGTTTTCTAGACATTAAAAACTGCGTATGTTAGAAAGGGTGGAAAAAGATGTTTATTGTGCAGAGCTGCCATAGATATAAGCTTCTCTGTCTTAAAATACTTCCTACATTGGTTCCATATTCTGAGTGAGTGAAGCACTTTTGGGTTGTTAGTATATTGACAATGACTTGTACTTATTAGGGTGCAAAGCAAGGAATATAAAGAAGTACTGCAGGATTTTATTTTGATTGTGGATGAAGCCTATGTCTTTTCATCTGTTTGTGTCAAAGTCCATGTTTTTAGAGCTTGTATATTCTCCGCCCAGTAATAAAATTAGAGCCATGCCACCTTCTTCCTTAGGTCTTTGTAGCGTGGCCTTTTGATACGTGGATGTTTTGAATTCCAAATAAAGGAGGTTATGGTTGAATCTAATTTCTTAAAAATAATCTATTGATGTATATTGGAATGTTTTGAAATAGAAAAAGAAGCTTAGGAAGGATATTCATCTTGACAGTGTTAATTCTTCCAACAAAAGTGAGATGAAGGGTAGACCACTATGAAAGCTTAATTTTTTCCTTGCAGACAGCACATTTTTTTTGATAAAGATCTTTATGTTTACTTGTGATGTTTATCCCTAGGTATTTAAACTGATCTGCGATGATGAAAGGGAAGGTGTCTAATATAATTTTGTGTGCTTGAGAATTCACTGGAAAGAGCACAGTTTTGTTCAAAATAATTCTGAGACCAGAAATCTTTTGAAATTCTGTTAGTGCTGTTAGGACTGCATGCACAGTATTTTGTGGATCAGATATATACTATAGCATATCATCTGCATATAGATACATTTTCTGTTCAAGTCCTTCTCTGATAATCCCCTTTATCTCATAAGCATTTCAATAGTAAGCAGCTAGTGGCTCAATGGCAATTGGAAACAGCAGTGGTGACAAGAGACATTCTTTTCTAGTACCCTGTTCTAGTTTGAAGTAGTCTGAATGAACGTTGTTAATACAATCTGAACCTTCTGGACAGGTATACAGTAGTGTGATCCATGCACAGATGTATGGGACAAACCTAAATTTCTCCAATATTGTAAAAAGATGCTTTTTCTGCATCCAACGATAATAATTTCTCTGGGGTGTTTGACTTTTTGGATGAATATATCACTTTAAACAGACATTGAAGATTGGAAGCTAAGTGTCTGCCTTTAATAAATCCAGTTTGGTCTTGTGATTTTACCTTAGGAAGCACTTTCTAAGTCCTTCTAGCTAGGATTTTAGAAAGTATCTTTATATCGTTATTCAAAATTGAGATTGGTCTGTATGATGTACATTGTAATAAGTCCTTATTTTGCTTAGGAAAAACAATAATTCGAGCTTAAAAAAAGTTTCAGGTAGAATTTTATTGTCTCTTGCTCTGTAAATGTTGCTAATAAAAGGGGAGCTACCTTAACTGATAATTTTTTTTTTTATAAAATTCAGAGGATAGCTATCAGGGCCTGCTGCTTTCCCACTCTGAAGTGAGTTTATAACATCTAGTAATTCTGGTGCTAGAGGTTTATGCAATTCCTCTGGACTGAGAGTATCTAGTTGTGGTATCTGTAATGCATCCATTAATGAATTAAGTTGTGTATTGTCTTTTTTAAGCTCAGTAGAGATTAAAGACTTATGGTAGTCTCCAAATGTCTGTGTTATTTTTTTATGATCAATGATTTTGGCTCTGTTTGGTTTGTTAATTGCTGGGATTACACTGCGAGCTTCCTACTTATGGATTAATTGTTCTTAGTAATGTTGTCTTGATTTAAAAATGAGTTGTTCTGTTTCTTTAGTTGTCAAGAGGTTGAGTACTGAATGCAGAGCCTGTCTTTTCCTGTGAAATGCTTTATTTGGACACTTGGCATGTTCTTGATCTATTCTGGAAATTTCACTGATTAGCTCTGATACCTTCTTGGTTTCCAATTTAATTTTGTTGGTAAGATATGAGATAATCTGTCCTCTTAAGAAAATCTTCAGAGTTTCCCAGAGAAAATTTCTGTAGAAACCTCTGAGGATGTGTTTGTCTCTAAAAAAAAATCAATTTGCTTGGATATAAATTTTGTAAAGTTCTTGTCTGTTAATAAAAGTGTGTTAAGATGGCATCTGCAAGATAAGGATGTGGGGCATAATGATTTTAGCTTCATGATCAGAGAAGCAGGTCAGAAATCACAATAGCGTTGTACTTATTTAATTGTAGGCAAGAAATTATTATCTGTTAAAAAAATTAGCAATTCGTGTGTAGCAGTGATGCACTGGGAGTAGAAGGAATATGTTCTTGAGTTTGGGTTTTAAAATCTTCAAGGGTCTCATATGTTGTGATCTGTTACAAAATGTGTAATTGTTTTTGCGGTGTTAGATGTCATCGTCCCCATTGGCAGGAGACCTATCTAGGTCTGGATTTAAAACACAATTAAAGTCCCCAGCCAGTATAATTTTAATGCTTGTTCACATTGGGAATGGATGCAAAGTATTTCTTGTTCAATAAAAAGTCAGTTGAAATATTTTTTGGTTATCTCCTCAGTGTCTCTTTTAGTAGCACCCAGCATTGGCAACATGGTGTGGACATTTTCATGGTGTTATTTCAGTCAGATATTCTTAACTTTTAAAATCAAATAGCAGAAAATCACTCATATTCTCTTCGAGCTTCTTGCACTGTAAATTATACACATTCAAGAGGATTTTAGGATAAAAGCATAATCGAAGAAGTATCATTTAATATATTGTATTATTGTTCAGAAAGGTGTTTACAATACATTCATTTTAAAACTACTGTAAATGCACTTTGAGTTATTTTCCACAAAGAAAAATGTTACTTTGCAAAGTGTATTATTAACAGCACGCTCTTTGTCCTTAGTGTCTTTTTATGACAAACTGTACTATTGTTGAATGCTGAGCTTTATACTGAAACTGTTGGCTTCATAAACAGTATATATTGGGACAGATGTGCTACTGTACATACGGTAGACCTAAATCATACTATTGTATGTTGAAAGTAGTAACCTTACATTTCAAATCTGAGTACAAGAGGGTGAGGCAGTCTTTGTGTTATTACATACTACACCAGGTTTATGGAAATGGGAGATGTGCTGTGGGAAAGTTAGATAGATAGATAGATAGAAGTTACTGGTATGCTTTTATAAATTATGGCTCTAGCAATATTTAAGAGATCAGGCATGATACTTCACCAATAGTCTGCGCAGCTGCACATGACAAGACATTTGTTTATGGTGGAATTTTAGAGTTTCTTTTACACATTTTTAATGGTACTTATTTTCTGATTTAATCGCAATCATTTAAGCTTGATAATCTATACCCAGCTTAATTGACTTTGAATGTAACAGTACTATGTTTACAGTACCTGTTTTAATTTATGTTACAAATCCTGGTTTAGCAATGAACAGTAGATGGATGCATTCTGTCACATACTGTATATTATGGAAATGCTAAAATAGTTATTTGCAAATAAAAACAATAAATATGCTGTCAGCTGGATGCCATAGCAACAGCGTACATGCAAAACAGGGATCTACAAGTTTTATAAATATATAACTGAAACAAATAACTTCAAGTGCAAATTGAAAGCATCTAAAATTGGACCTGAATACTAAAACACTTTAGGGTTTTGTGAAATACATTGTTTCCATGGAAACTATCTTCTTAAAACCATCATGGCGTTCTGGTTTGGCTCATGCACAGCTTGTTCAGAGATTATTTTGGTTTGTTTCTTCTATCAGGATTGTTGCTGCTCTGAAATGCAGCAATAAAAGGCTCCAAACCCTCAAGGAACTAACCGACTCATCTTCCAGAGCACAGTTTGTTTTGCCGTTGTATATCCATCATAACTCCCATCTTAATAAATCAGTTCTTCCTAAACCTTTTTGGTTGACCTTTCCTAAACACATCCAATATTTTTGTGCTGAATGCACAAAGTGCAGCATCATGAATAAATAATAACAAGAGAGCACCCAGTGGAATGCAGGATGCTTTGCATCTTGGATCAGCTAGTTTGAATTACATGCCTGTGTTGTTGTACATGTTAGGAAATTATACCCACAGACACTTTAAATGATTTCCTTTATGGGTGTGCAGCACAACACTTTACATTTCTATTATTTACGATTCTTGTCTCAGGTTCTCTTGTTTTGCAATCAGAAATGTTTTCTTTATTTATCAAATAAGGTGTCTAAGGCAAATAGTACAGCTATGTTGAAACAGTTTTTAGTCATAAGAAACATGAATACAGATATTATGTTTTTTGCTTATTTTGTTGTATTTGTTTTTGCATATTTAACCTCAGTCAAACTGTTACTATCATAAAATGGTCTGTGCAGCCAAGGTCTTCGGTACGTTTGCAAATAATAAAATAAACACATTTTCATCAAAAGTAACTATTATCTTTGTGTGGGTTGTGTAGATACTGGTATGCACTGCACAGTAAGTACTGCAAACCTCAGTATTTCTCCAAATTGATATTTGTATGCATTGCACAATTAGGAACTGCAAACTGTAGTTAGAAAACATTCAAAGTTATTATTTTAAGATTTATGTTTTGCTTAATTGATTAAGAAAGTGTAGTGTCTTTAGTTTGTTATTCAATAATCTTCCTTATCAAGTCATTCTGAGATCAACTCTGTTGTGGTGAAGATACTATACCATCAGTTTTATTACCCTATATAATGGTGTAAACAAAGCGAAATGACAGAAACTTTTTTTCTGTGACACGACATCTTAATAGTACTTAGTTGCAAGATGTCCATGGAGGTTACTTTCTTGCTTAGCCCATCAAAAATATTTCCAAGCTGTTCAGTATATCTTAATTCTTCTTCAAAATATGGTAGTATGTTATATTAGCTATTGAAAAGATATCAACACTGATAAGCAATCTCAAGACTCCGTTTAGCACCTAACAGCCGTCTTTGCACTTCTCAGGTGATATGTTAGTAGGATTCCATGCAAAACATTTTACCTGGAAATGCAGTCTTTGACTATGCTATGCAGGAATATTTCGGACAAAATTAAATAAATAAATAAATAAATGCGTAAATACATAAAAGTACTTTGAAATGTGAGCATAAATAAATAAATGTGTCATGAAATGAGAGCCTAAATAAATAAATATGTCATGAAATGAGAGCATAAATAAATAAATGTGTCACGAAATATGGTTTTCGTTGCTTATTTATTTATTTATTTATTTCATTTTGTCCGTGACATTCCTGCAAACCGTCATGAAATACAACTTAAAATAAAACTGTCATTTTCACTCGTCAAAGTTGAGAGGGTGGGCTGTAACACACCCTCTAGTTACTGATTGGTGAACCGATAGCACAAGAACATTGAACTGAGTATTTGACCCTTGTTTTACGAGTATAAAGTCAGGTGCACTTTTTCAAACAACTCTACAGCTCTATTCAGTGGCAAAGTTGTTCAGTTCAAAATATTAGTTGGAGCTGCTTTGGGCATTCCATGTCAAAGTACCTAAACTAATACAGCCGTTGCAGCTTACCATATATCAAACTGGCTCATTCGCCTTGTGATCGTCTTCTCCGATACACCATATAGATCTGCAATCTGTCGTACTGTTAAACCGCATAACAGAAGGTGTTCTATTGACTCAGCTGGAATGTCAAAGGATGGACGTCCAGAGCAGGGTACTGCATCACCTGAACTGGAGTGTAGTAGAGTCCTTTCCACCTGTTCTTCGATAACTTCAAAAATAGTTTCATCTATATCGGAGTCTAAAAGGGCCGCCAACATTGTAATTTCTTCCGATAAATCTTCAATTCTCTCTCTGAAATACGTAATGTCTTCGGCAGAATCCATTTCATCGGCAGTAGTAAGCATTTTTCTAATTAATTCTTGTGCTATCGATTCACCAATCAGTAACTAGAGGCCATGTTAGAGCCCACCTTCTCAACTTTGACGAGTGAAAGTGACAGTTTTATTTCAAGTCGTATTTCATGACGGTTTACAGGAATGTTACGGACAAAATGAAATAAATAAGCAATGAAAAACATATTTCGTGACACATTTATTTATTTATTCTTTCATTTCATGATACATTTATTTATTAAGGCTTCATTTCATGATACATTTATTTATTTATGCTCACATTTCACAATACTTTTATTTATTTGCGCATTTATTTATTTATTTAATTTTGTCAGAAATAGTCCTCCATACTATGCATCCAGTTCTTTCAAACAATAAGCAAATGCCATAATATTAATAGCACATTAATTTCCTATATCATTTTCAAGGTACTCAGTAGGCAGAAGGGGGGCAACGTTTTGCCTCACATACTTTTGGAAAGAAATAAATAGGCAATCATCTTAACTAAATATTAAAACTGTCATAGATTTTATTAAAATAGAATCCCAACATATGTGGTATGGGAATGCTCTGCACTTCTTTCAGACAAAATTGTTCCCCCCACACCTGGTGTAAGCAGTGTCACTATAAAATGTTGTCTACATTTAGGAGGTTAAAGTTAAACTTGTGCTCACTTTTTTCCACCCTAAATACTAACTCATTCTTTACATTGGGGGTTATTGTATTTGAATTTCACCAGACCCATACCAGATCACATAGATATGTACTTTGTATTCCCTGACATCAACTAAGTGTACTTTTATAAGCCCTCAGTAAAGTAAGCTCCTCTTGTTTGATTTCTTTGAAGTTTTTTTTCCTTCACTTTCGTAGAGCCCGTCCTGGGTATGACGTTAATCTGCATGCAGGCCCTCCAACGTGCCTGGAAAAACCTGAAAGTTGGTTGCAGCATTGGCACTCTAGCCACCATAATAAACCTCACACTGTTCCATTCCATCTGAGCTAGTGTGGTGCTGAGGTGTCAACTGTTACATGGCTGCATTCGGGTAATAATCTAGGATTTCACTAACATCATGTATAGACTTTTACCTTTGGTTCATTTTTGGTCCATGCCTGTAACCTTGTCTGTCTAAGGTAGTGGCTGTCAAAGTGTTGTCCGTAAAACATCTGTTGATCCATGAGCATATGGTAGGTGGTTTGTGGGCTGACATAGTTGCTTTTCTTAAAAGATCTTTTGTGCTGAAAGGCCTTATGAAACGACTCTGAAACTGAACACACAGTGTCTAGGCTGCCGTTGCTGCATATGATAACATCTTTTACTTCTACACTACTTCTTTCTGCTCCGGTACTATATTGTTGTGGTGATTGCTCTCTGTTTCCCTTTTTTGACATTCTGCAAACTTGCAATCTCTCTTCCTTCCTACCTAGTTCCTTCACTATGTGGGACCCCTCTTTTTTAAAATCCACCTTGATGCCCACCTCAAGAGCCATCCCTGACAACAGAAATCCCTTGATTCCATATGGATGCTAATGCACACTGCTTCAAATATGTTAATTTTGTAAGTTTTTATGCAATAACACCATCTTCAGGGATCATCTGGAACTTCGAATTGTAAGACCAGTATGCTTTTAATGTTAGTCTTTGTAATGTAAACTTTCCTTCCGGGTAGGCAGGGTCAAGCACACTGTATGGAAGAAATACATATATCTGCCCTCAGATCTGAGAGAAGACACCAGATGAGGGGTGAAAACCTGCAGGTAAAACCAACAAAATGTGGTAGCTCACAGAGTACCAAAACGAGAATTAACTTGCAACATAGAGAATGAGGAGAAGTACAAGTTTAACAGAGTTCTGTTAGTGCTGAGTTTTTGTTAACTTACTTATGACACCTGCCGAAGGCATTACAGTGGGACTAGTAATGACATTTAAATGATGGGGATGTTTTTTAATAAACAGCCTGGGATAACTGTAGCATTGAATTTACTGTAATTAGTGACTATTGGTCATAGGCGGGGCTTCATATCTTTGACTTTGACAAAGCAGTCCTTGGTCCAAAGCAGTTTAAAAATTTATAATATGATCACAAATCTGTGAGTTGCTGATTAAAATTTAGTGTCCTAAACCCTCAAACAGTGGTTCCCAAACTCGGTCCTGGGGACCCACTGTGGCTGCAGGTTTTTATTTCAACCAACGTCTGTTTTTCATTGGACTCTTAGCCTAATTAAGTGAGTCATTATTTCCTAGTTTCTAAGTATGAATCTGGTTGGAACAAAAACCTGCAACCTCAGGGAGTCCCCTGGACCGAGTTTGGTAACCACTGCCCTAAAACAATCAAGAGTCCCTATTATATATTTCTTTGCTTATGGTTTATCATTATAATCATTGAAAAATGTATTATCCTTTCATTTTACTTTAATTTTTAAGACTCACTAGCAATAAATAAGGTAATTTCATACACTTTTCATAGATAGTTTAGTACCACAGGTTTAATTTTCTTTATTTTTTTGTAATTAGGTTTTTGCTTTAAGAAAAAGCATTTGCGGTATTATAAAATAACTTTAGATGTCTTTAAAGTTTTCTGTTTTACTCTTTGACTTTAACTGTACTGCCTAACATTTTCTGTCTCTCTGTGTGCTTAGATAGTCACAGATGGCTTCAGAAAGATTAAATTCAGGGCTCTATAGGGGCCAAGCCGTTATCTTGTGCACTCCAGTCCCTTCTAGCTAAATTGTTTTCTTTTATTTTTCTTCACTTTTTGTGTAAGATTAATAGGTCAGTGAAGGTTTGATATATTGGACCTCCAAAATGATAAGAACCAACATAAATCATTATATCATTTGCAGTATAAAAATACTTTGCACAGAAAAGTTGTTTTTAGTTACATAAGACATCTTTTTCCTTTGTTAAAAAAATAACACTTTTCAGCTGTGCAACAAAATAATTACATAAAGGTTTAAATGATAAACATATTCTGAAAAATATACGAAAATTATAACCTGCCATTAAAAAATATTAATGTCCTCACTAGTTAAGCTGTTTTCAGAGTTCAGTGCAGGAACTGGTAAGGCTGCTTGCCATTTATTTATAAGTTAGAAATGGCCATTTTAAAAATTTGAAAGAAGACTCAATTTGTTTTGTTTTTTTTGGTACCTTTCTAACTTGGACAATGGATAGCAATGAAATATAGTAAAGATAAGGTTTTTGACACTGGTTTTGACATTTACAAGGCATGATGATTTGCAGCATTTTGTCATGGTTCATAAAATTTAATAGTATTGTATTTTCTGTTGTGGGGTATTAGAAAATATGTTAGTTTTTCAGACATTTTATAAATACACTGCTTTTTCTGTAAAAATGTTTAGCTAAACTAACCCAAATGCTGAAGAAAGGAGAGTTTTGAAAGAAGACTAAACCTTGCCCTCAATCAGAAAAGTGCCTAATCCAAGTTTCTAAACAGTGGTTTTTAGGAAGTATCAGATTGTAAGCATCTAAACATTTTCCATACCAAGAAATGTGTGAAAGATGATTCTGTGTTGCATGAAATAGCAAATTTAAAATAAGATTTTTATTTTGTTGAGTTCCTGTCACAACTTTTCTGCTTTTATATCTCACTTTCTCACTGTACTGCAAATTGCTTTAGTGATTTCGTTTTTTTTTTTTCCTTAAAGGGGATGCATTCCTTATGAAAACATTGCATGTTTTCCTCAGCATGAGTTTACTCATATATCATTTTGGTAGATGAAAACTTTTTTATACAGTATATTTTTTGTTTCATGTGTATGACGTACTGAAATAGAATTTGGCGACCACTGAAATTCATGCCATTGAGATGGGAATAAAGGCGTTTAACTCTGTCTGAAAATGTTTTTCTGTTTGAATTTCACATGCGTCTGCCTGCTATTTGATGTTTTTCTACAGAGAGGGGGGAACAATAAAGAACCTTCACCAGATATTTTTCCTGCCAAATGTACACATTTAATTAAGCCATGCGATGCCTGATTTAGTTGTTTTTACTGCTACGGGTAACCAATGATCTGCTTATGGCAGCAGACTTTGGACAAACCAGCATATTAATTCTATTAGACCTCAGTGCAGCATTTGACACTGTCAGACATGACATTCTACTGTCTAGAATGGGGAACATGCTGGGTATCTCTGGCACTGCCCTCCAGTGGTTCAAGTCCTATCTGACTGATAGGCAAGAGTTTGTTAGTCTTGGCAACAGCAGATCCAGCTCAGCGTCAGTCACAAAAGGAGTTCCTCAGGGCTCTGTCCTCGGCCCTCTTCTCTTCTGTATTTATATGCTTCCCCTTGGCCATATTATTCGTAGCTATGGACTGGGCTATCATTTTTATGCAGATGATACACAACTGTACTTCAATGTTAAAAGTGGAACTTCATCAGAGCTTTCTCAGCTCACAACCTGCCTTAGTGAAATTAAAACCTGGATGGAGCAGAACTCTTTAAAATTAAACTGCAACAAAACTGAACTCCTGCAAATTGGGACTAAAATGCAACTTAATAAAATTAGCTCCTTCCTAGTCAATCTTGGTGGTGATCTCATCAGACCTGCCTCTACTGCAAAGAATCTTGGTGTAATTTTTGACTCCTCCCTTTCTTACTCCACCCACATAAATCGCATTAAGAAACTTTCTTACTTTCACCTCTGTAACATATCCCGTGTTCGCTCCTTCCTCTCCTTTTCTAATGCTGAGAAACTTGTTTGTGCTTTTATCACATCCCGCATAGATTATTGTAACTCACTGTTGGCAGGTGCCCCTTTTAATCTTATATCACAGCTCCAGCTTATTCAAAACTCAGCTGCAAGAGTCCTTACTCGAACCAGCAGCAGCGAGCACATCACACCCATCCTGCTCCGTCTTCACTGGCTCCCTGTGTCTTATAGAATCAAATATAAAATCCTACTAATAACCTACAAAGCCTTAAATAACCTCATGCCAAACCACATCAGTGAACTTCTCCATCACTATTTGCCTGCCTGCTCACTAAGGTTCTCTGATTCTGACAATCTTGTTGTGCCCCACACTAATCTACACTCCATGGGTGACAGGGCCTTCAGCTGTATAGCGCCCAGACTCTGGAATGACATACCGAAATTAATCAGGTCAGCTGACTCCATGAATTCTTTTAAAAAGCAAGTCAAAACTCATCTGTTCAGGAAGGTTTTTAGCTCTACTTGACTTCATTCCCCTTCTCTCAGTTTACCTCTTATGTCAAGATGCTCATGTAACCTGTGTGTGTGTGCTAGACCATCAGTTCTGTTGTCTGTTAGGCTTTCTCTGAATTTACTGTCTTAATCTTCTTTATTTATTTATTTGCTTTGTACTATGCTATATACTGTATACCCTGCCATTCTTTCTTATATTCTGTAAGTGCCTTGAGCATGGGAAAGGTGCTATATAAATAAAATGTATTATTATTATTATTATTATTATTAACAGTACCAACTTTGCCAATTATGATGAAAGCCTTATCAATGACAAGATTAAAAATGCGTTGGTGACATATGCAATACTCAATACTGCACAGTGTATGTAGTGTGAATATCCTTACACTCATCTGCAGGATTCAAAAAACAGGAAAGGGCAATGGACTTTCCTTGTACTCAGTTTTCCTGCAGAGGAAGCACAGTGATATGTCTGATTGTGTCCTCATGTGTAAATTATTCTACATATCACATTTTAAAAAGACACACCACACTCTGATGCAGTCATGTAAAAACAAAAAAATCAATAAAATTGGTTTGACTGATGTGCTATGGACTACATGTGTTATGCAGCACCTGAAAACATTAAGATAAACTCAGAATTATGAATGAGGATTTAGTAAGCACTATTTATTTTCCCAGCAAAAAAAAATTCAAAATCCCAAAAAAAATCTCATAAGTGAGTTTTGTTTTTTGCAATTGTGCGATCACATGCAAAACAAGTGTCAGCATCATTTTCACATAACTGTAGCTTTACTGCTCATCATTAGTAAGAAGTAACACTACATGACAATGGTGCTTTTTCCTGTGTTTGTTTCCTCAGTCTCAAACTGAATGTCTTGTTTCCTAGTGATGTGATAATATTTAAATTAAACTTTTTGATGGGAAACTAGGGAAATAGAGTGGATAGGAGATAGCCCCTTGTGTTGTTGTTGTAGTAGTAGCAGTATTAGTATTATTAGTACTGTCACATGTATAGAGTACCGTAATATTCTTATTGCATTTCCAAGCTACATGCAACATTGTCACTCTTTAGTGTCATGATAAAAAAATGTTTATAGGATCATGCCTGTGCTTAGCCATATTTTTAATTATTTTTTTTTTTTAATCTGCTTCTTATTTCCTGTCTGGAACACCAATAAAAGAATGCTTTTAGTACAGTTTAAAAAAAAAACTTCTTTTGAAATGTAATTCGGATATGTAAATAGCACTGAAAACTTTAAGCAGATTTTTAGATTACATTATAAATGTCCATTTTGAAGCAAAAGTGCAAATCAAGTAACAGCAAAATTAATTACTTGTATACATTGATACAGCTGTTAATGAATGAGAAAATAGGTCCATTCAATATGTTGAGAAGGTCTTCCATTTTATTTAATGTAAATTGCTTGTACACCACATGTATGTTTTTGA
This sequence comes from Polypterus senegalus, assembly GCF_016835505.1. Classification (NCBI taxonomy): domain Eukaryota; kingdom Metazoa; phylum Chordata; class Cladistia; order Polypteriformes; family Polypteridae; genus Polypterus; species Polypterus senegalus. The sequence goes on from NC_053156.1 coordinate 141,884,837, forward strand.
ATACTGTATGTTATTTGCTTAAACTCCGCCAATGGACTCTGAAGAAATCATAATTACAGCCTACTATGAAAGCCTGCGTTTTGTGAATTATTTTGAAAGAAAATGATAAAAAATAATTTTTATGCCTCATGTGCCTTCTGTTGATGACTCTAATGCCCTCTTTATTTGTACCACATATTCACAAAATTGAGCTTTAAATGTTCTGAGGGAGAAATGTGCCTTTTTAAAGAAGCTCATTAAATAACAAATAAATAATAAAGTAAATACACACATACACTTATCTGAATACACACCGGAATGATTAGAAAGAAACAAAATCTCTGGCCTGCAGTCATAGTCACAGTGAGGCATTATGCTTGCATGTTACCAGTTGGTATAAAGGAGCCCCAGTAGCGTTTCTTGACATACTACTGCTGAATAATTCATTGGCTGAAAGTACTCAGTGTTAGATTATCAGAGAGAGGATTTGAAGCCTTGTTCAAAATGGTACTTAGTTTAATTTTAATTCTGTCCTTTGCTACTGCTGCCAGGGAGTCCAGGGAGCATTCCATAACTGAGCCTGCCCTTTTAATTAGCATGTTGATTTGACGGACCTTTCTTGAAATGAAGTTACCAGCCCAGCACATGACAGCACAGAAAATCGCATTGGCCATCACAGGGTTGTAGGAGATTTTAAGGAATTTAAGGAATGCTGTCTCTAAATTAAAAAAGAATCCTCTGTGTTATGAGACCAGTCTAACCTGTCATTGATGTCGACCCCCCCAAGTACTTGTAGTAATGCACATCCTCCACAAGCACTCTTTGAATAGTGACTGGACGTAGAGGCTCTTGAATGCAACAAAAGTCAATAACTGGTTCCTGGGATTTGCTAATATTAAGTTATAGGCAATTCTTTCTCAAGCAAGAAATAAAGTTTTCCATTTGACTTGTATATTCTCTAGGGTTACACGGCATAACGGTACATGCCAGCATTTCAGAATTTTCGGTACCAGAAGTAAATGCCAGTTTTCCACTTAATAGCACACCCCTGTTCCTGCAACACTTGCTATTGCTGTTGTTAAAAAACATCTGTTTCACAGACTTCAGGGAAAAAAGCTACATGCTTTGGTGTGATCAGAGTTAAATGGCTATCAAGAAGGAAATGGTGTGTAGTATACTGTGGCACACCAATGAGGTAAGCAATTATGCAGTGCACAAGGGAACCTGGAATAAGTTAGGGGGTTTTTGGAGTGAACTGTTTGGTCCCGATACTGAGGTCTGAAAGCTAGTGTCGATACTAAAGATCTAATTTTTTAGTACTGATCCAACACTAGTATTCTGTGTTATACTGCTTACCAATATACTCCAAAAAATACAGAATTGCCCTGTCTTTACTTTTAAGATTTTAAAAAACAGTGGAATGATATACCAAATTCAAGAAGAGCTTGTGAATTGCACATTGACTAGCTATGTTAGTTAGTATTAGAATGCCCATTTTTGTCATGTAAATTAGTGGTTTGGCTTCTGCTTACAGCTTACTTTACAGTGTTACTAAAAAAATAACCAATGGACAAAAGTTAAATTAAGGCTATGATACACATAATTAGGTAGAATTTGTCTTTCAAGTTATGTTTATTTGGCATTTAGAGTCCAAAAGTGTGCCAAGTAAACATTACCCCCAAGCCCAATCTGCACTTTTGAATTCATATGGTCTATGGTGCTATATTCCAAGCCTACACTTTGCATGTTGTACTAGAAATTGGGATGTCTCGCATCAATTGGCATATGTTGTTATCCAATTTTGATAGCCTTGGTTCATCTTTTGAGTGATAGGAGTTGAGCCTTGTATTGTCTTCTGATTCATTGTGTGTAACTATTTCAATACCTCGTCCTTTCTGTTAGCTTGAAGAAGTATTGCTTTTTTAATCTGATATGTTATTAACATGGCATTTTGCCACTCAATGGATATTTTTGGTTTATCATACCTTTCTCTGCAAACTCTATTGACAGATGTACATGAAAATCCCGAAATGACTTCTGGTACCACCACATCTGGCACCAGCAGTCATACCACAGTTAAAATGGGTTAGATCACATGTCTTGTTCATGCTAATGATTTGTTGAACAGCATTTAGATCAACTAATATTGAATGTCTGCGTGCAATATACTGTTTATTGAATTATGGGTGATTTGTGTTAATGAGTGGGTAATCCCAATGCCCAATAAAGTGGCTTTTGAGTGTATATTTCCTTTACTAATTCAACATTTGATGTATATCATATTTATGTTTAAATTCACTGAGAATAATATAATTTGATAAATTTTAAGTTTCAGAAAGAATATCATGAACCCAAATGGGCTCAAAGGAGAGATTGCTGCAATTAAAATTCCGAGTTTTCATGCTTTTGTGGTATGATTGTGTTTAAACAGACCAGCTATTCAGTTTAATTGTTTTGCATAGTATTTTCGTACTTGTAGTATATTTAATATTGTTTAAGTTTTTTTTTAAAGAAGTAGGAGAACTAATCCCAATGAAAGACTTCACAGTCCTGAAGAAACATGGAATTCAAATTTCGCTCATTTCTTCCTTTCGCATATCAAATTAACCATAATAAGTAGGCCTATGTAAAAATCGATTTTTTGGTTAATCGTTAATTTTGGTTTAAATGACTTGATATTGATTCTTAAAATCTCAAGAATGATCTTGTGAATCTCTATCCTGCTCAATTACTATATTTAGATTTTTGCTTATTTTCGTTTGTGTTGTGTATGAACCAGCAGATGGTGCTAATATGCTTGCTAAAGCACTACTTCACATAAAATGGTGCGCCCACTTTAACTGAAATCAGCATCTTAGAATCTTAAATCAGATGTTTGGACTTACTACAGATTCAGACTATGTGTTGGTAAAGAACAACTGGATAAAATCAAAGTAATATGTAAGCTGTGCAGCTCAGAAATTAATTATTGTTATAACACAACAAATTTAAGAAATCATTTGTCCTGACATCATGCATAAATGTAAACTCAGTCTACATCGAAACGAGTAGAGACTAAACAATCTACACTGGAGATGGTGGTTAGTTCCAAGTTTCCGTTTCGTTTGCCGCTTGCCCAAAAATAACAGAATCTATAACAGTTTTAATCTGTATTAATAATAGACATTAAAGATAAGAGACCCTACAGCATGCCTCACCCAGCAGAGCAAGTGGGAAATTATTGGAATTTTCAGAGCAGCCTGTTATAACAAAAATGACCATGTGCTCAAAGCAGCTGACTTGAAACCTCTAAAATAATGGCATTATCAGTCACGATGGCCAGTTCTTTTACTTTTATGTTCCATTCATTCAATGCTGCTGTCAACAAGCATCAGCACTAGATCCTCATTTTAAAACGCTTCCTTCTTGTCTGAGGAATGTCAGGGCATATTTTTGAGACTGATAAATGTGACGGCTACAAGTGAGCATCTGAAGATATTTGTAACTTGTAGAATTATAGAAAGATGAGTCTTCTCACCATATCTTTAATTTCGACTAATTCAGGATTGCTGTCCAATAGGGGAATACATTTGGCTAACAGTTTAGTTAAAGGGTGTCTACATGGAGATTCATCACACACTAATAGGTTATTGAATAACATTTATTATTTAAGATTAGTTTATAATATTATTGGCAAGGTGATATAGATGTTTTATAAAGTAGATGCCTCTGCATTATATTAAAACAAGGAGCCACCCATAGCTCAATAATGTTGAATTTTGAATGAATGCAGTGCTGTGAAAAAGTTGTTTAAAGAGCAATGGTATTTTGTTCCACTTCTTCCAAATACTGATGTTAACTGTCCATTACTAATCAAGTATTTATTTTTAAATGTCATTCCATGCTTAGGCATATGTTATGAAGTCACTATGTAGACACCCTTCATATAAAGTGTTACTGAAATTTGTCAGATTATATTAATGTTCTTTATGCATGGTTTAGTAATCTAAAAAAAAAAACAAAACAAAAACCAGCTCTTCAGATATATTAGTGTAGGCTAATTCAGTCAAGATAAAGTCTATTTTGAACCGAATCGGGGCATTATGAATCAGAATTGAATCAAATCAGGACACCAGTGGTGATACCCTGTCCTAGCAATTCGTTAATTATTATTCGTTAATATTAATATTAAATTAACACAAAAATTCTGATATGGGCACAACACGTCTTGAGTATGATAAAAAAAAGGGTCACCAATGCCTTTGCTTTCTCAAAAGTCTAAGGAAACCTTGGATATCTCCATCTGTGTTAACCAGATTCTGTAGGTGTACAGCAGAATTGATCTTGTGGCTGCTTTGCAAAATACCTTTGCAGAAACTCTTGGTGTTCATTTCTTATTTCATTTACCTGACCAGGATTTCTGAATGTGTAATAGAGTTTTACTGTTACCCTCTATCTAAGGATTTCAGCAGCACTGGGAAGTGAAAGTTTCCTACATCTGATCAGGGATCTATAGGAGCATCTTCAAGAAACTTCCATCCACTTATTATTGAATCTTCTTAATCCACATCATGATTGTGGGGAGCTAAAGTCTATGCTGTCAGCTTCAAGTTCAAGGCTGGATCCAACCCTGCACAGAATGCTACATGTGCACATGCATGTACAAACCCAAACTCGCCTACATGGTCTAGTCCCCTAATATAATTAGGGTTACAATTAACAACTATTTAGCAAATCAATTAGTTGGATGATGATTATTCCAATTATTCTAGGTTTTTAAAAATGTAATGTTTGCCCACAATGTTCTTCTTATTAACAACCGTATAAGTGCTATATGCTCTAAAATTACGGTTGACTGAAAAGTGCATAGTAACAAGTATTGTTATTAACTTTAAGGTTAAGCTTAATACTTTCAATTATATTGTCAACATCAAGAAGTATAAAGCTAAAATCATCACGTTAGCTAGTTAATAAAACCTATGAGCAGTAACATTTAATGGACGAGTGAAATTCATTTAGATTTCAAATGTCCCAAACACCTAATGCTTTACTTTTCCAAATCATTCCCTCAATTTGACTTTTGTCTCGACTTTGTCTCCCATATTAAAATCAAATTTCCCAATTAATGATTATTATTGTTAATTTAGAATACAGTACCTGTAAAATATTTGCTCTGTTACTTTTGATGTACTGCATATAATTGAATAGACTTTACTGTTCCTTATACATGTGTGCTAATCCACAGTTAGTCACAGAATTGCTCTATAGGTGCAATAATTACTCTTGTCTGGAAACTGAATCTCATTCACACCAGCTAGTCGTCCAACATTTTCCTGTTCACAGTGCCGGGAAGGCAGACATAAATAATACTCATAATATGACTAAATTGTAGTGCTGTTGCCACAGTACATAAAGGCACATCAATTTCAAATTTATTTTGTAGTCTTTGGAGAAATATAATAAAAATAAGGAGAGAAAAAAGAAAAAGACACATTAACACTGAACTATAAAGACTGTTCTGTTATTAAATATAGAAGTTTTGACAGTCTTACAAGCTTTAAAAAGAGTTTGTATAATTGTAAAATAATGTTTTCCTCCTGCAGTAATTTTACCTATCCTGCTAAAACTACTAACATTTGACTCTTATATCCAAAACTTTAAAAGAGGAACTGGCTTCACAACTGGTAGAAAGAACATCATAACTCATCCTGAATTATTACACGTCTCTCAAGTTGCCTTTACTTTCTGTTCACATCATATGTGTAAGTGATCGACCTTGGGCATTCCTTGTTGTGTTTTTAATTGAATTATAAGGAATTGGTTGGTTTATATTATTCTTATGCCGAGAGTTTTTTGTCCAGCAGCAGCATCAAAAACTAAGTAGACAGATAGAAGTCTTTTGTTATTGCCAATTGTATCCCAATATGGTGGAAGTACACAAATGAAAACATTTTGTACATGGTTTGTGAGTGCAGTGACATGACCAAACAATTTGTTGCAACTGTTTTAACTTCTAACATTGTGCACTTTAGTGGATGACTGTAGTAATGAAACAGTGATGATCACTGACTTATTACATTGCCCTGAGAAGGAAACAAAATCTTCACATTCTTACTCTGAATATAAAAAAATGTGTTTAACATTGGCCATTTCTTCATCCATTTTCTAATCTACAGGTAATTATCCAATCCAGGATTTTGGGAACTGGTTATTTTCCTGATAGCGCTGAGCCCAAGATAGGAGCTAACCATGACTGAGCTCCACTTCATCACAGGGTACATTTGTGCACACACTTACAGTTGTTCATGCAAAGACAAAGTTGCTAACTAAGCTAACCTACAAGTCGTCAAGTTATAGGTAGGAAGAAGTAGTTCTACATTCACATTACCAGACATAGTTGCAGTAAGTAAAAATTTTGGTCAAGCTTTGACTTGTATATAACATTGACAAAGTGATTTGCTGCATATGTGAATTCCAGAAGGACATTTGGCAGTCAGTGTTTCAAAACCTTCTTATAAGGTAGATATTTTATCTTATAATGCTGCTTTAAGACACAGAGAAGACCACTCTAATAATGTGCACAGCATTGCAATGTGTAATGCGTTAATGACAAAGCAGACTTATATACATGTTCAAATAGCTTACTTCAGTGCTATATATAAAACATGTAATTAATCACACACCTTGTTTTTTTTTTTTGTCTATAGCTATGTCCATCAGAACAACAATTAAAATGTAGTGAAATCTTTCATAAAACATAAGCTGCATACTGCACTTGAGTAGCATAGGAGTGACAGTGAAGCAATCACATTAAAGGGTGATTTGACATGATTTCCACAACTAATGTCACCAATTTTGTTCTTGGTGTCATCATGGAAACCTTAGAAAGAACATAACGACTGTTTTTAAAGGAATTCTAAAATAAAGGATTGATCCTTATTTGATAACTTTGGTTTCACAAAGACATCCTCAAAACGGAGACAAATGTAAAATGGGAGGAGAGATTTGAAAAATGAAATAAATTTGAATAATTAAATGCAAAGTAATTTGATATATCCATTACCATTTCCTTTCAAGCAGGTGTTATTAAAAGCGAATTGCTGACGAATCTTATTTCAGAAGTGTGCCTCTACTAGTGTAGCTTTAAAGAGTTTTTGGGAAGTAGTGTGAATATTCCACATTTTTGTCATATTTAGTAATTCTTGCATCCCCAGTCCAACAATGTTTATATTTTGATATTGTTGGTATTGATTTAAATAGTATTTACTTTTAAGTGGCTTCTGGACATGTTAAATACAGATTTTTTTTTTTACATAAGATTACTTGATGCTGCCCTCTTAAAAGTTTGATAGGGTACTTAAAAAGCAATATTACCTCAGCACTTGAGTCACAAAACAAGATTTTTTATAACATATCATTCTACAGCATATTGAAATACATTTTTTTTTTATTTGGCTGAAGTTACAATTGAAATCTGGTCATCAGTTGTATTCCTCATGGTTCCTTTTAGAATTACCCTTTATAGGTTCAGTATTGCTCTGTGCAGAGTACAATGATATTCTTACATTGTTAGAAGAATTGTTTATTCTTAAGTCATTCATATCACTTAAATCTCTTTTAATAGAGGAAATGGATTTCAAATATTGCATATCTCCACAGTAAGACTAACAGTACTAAGCTGATGATGTATAACACTTTGGCATCTAGCAGGTTTGACATCTTAAGTAGTATTTAATATTTAACCAAAAATATATTTTATATGGATTTGGTTTCTTGGGTTGCAGTGTGTGTGAGTGTTTTTTTTTTTAAACTTTCTTATATTTGCCAGGTCTTGGCTGGGGTGTTAAACATGCAAAAATCTTAAATACTTCAAGGTTTTTAAAAGCTGAATCAGTGCATTCTGTGATGAATTACATGCCTCTATTTGTTTTTTTTATTCTAGAATTTTTTCTTAGTGGGCTGGAGTACTTGGTTTCTATATGACATTGCTTGGAATTTGCATATTTCATAAGCTATTTCTATAACATGGAGGAAATGTTAGTGAACTCAAAAGCCCAATTTCAGGGTGACAGACCCTTTTAAAATGTATATAGCAATCACAGTATTAGTGGTTACTATCACTGTGCTAATAACAAAAAAAAATTAAAAATTAACATGATATTTCTCTTCTCACTGAAAAGAAAGGGGGATTTTACAAGCAATTATATAATTTTATCTCAATACAAAAATGCATAATAAACAATAAACCTGAAAATGTAAAAATGAAAGAATAAAATGACAGTTTGTTGAAAGTGACTTAATAAAATAATAATAAGTTACATTTATTTAGTGCCTTTCACAAACCCAAGGTTTCTTTACATACAGTGTAAAAAAAAATACACAGATGACAAAAGTTTGTAGAAGAGGAAAGTTTTCAGTTGAGATTTAAAAATGCAGAAAGAGGAGCAATCTCGGAGAGACTGAGGGAGAGAGTTCCAGAGTTGAGGGGCTATAGCACTGAAGGACCTGCCTCCCAAGGTGGAGAGTCTGGTGTGTGGCACAGTAAGGAGATTACTGCTCAAGGACCTGAGAGAGCGACAAGGAGTGTAAGGAGCTAATAGCTGAGTGAGGTAGAGGGGGGCAAGGTTATGTATGGCTTTGAAGGTGAGAAGCAGAATCTTGAATTTAATCCTTGATGGAACCGGTAACCAATTAAGCCTGGAGAGAACAGGAGAGATGTGAGCAAAACGCTTTGTGTAGGTGAGGACTCTAGCTACGGAGTTCTGAATATACTGTAGCTTTTGCAGGGAGGCCAATGAAAAGGGAATTATAATGGCAATAATGAATACGAGACATTATGAAACAATGAACCAGCGTTTGAGCATCATTAAAGGACAGAAATGGACGGAGGCAGGCAATGTTACGGAGATGATAGAATGAAATTTTGCAAAGAGGCCTAATTTGTAGCTCAAAGTTAAGTGATGAATCAAACAAAACACCAAAATTTCTGACCGCAGGAGCAGGTTTGACAAGTGTACCATCAACAGAAATAGAGAAATTGGATGCCTTAGAAAGTTGGGATTTTGGACCTACCAGTAACACTTCAGTTTTATTGGCATTAAGTTTGAGAAAGTTATTTTCCATCTATAGCTTAAGATCAGTGATGCAGTCAGTGAGTGTACTGGGAGGTGAATCTGTAGGAGAGTCTGTACTAAGATATAACTGTAAATCGCCTGCATAACAGTGGAAGTTAAGGCCATCTCTGAGAATAGTCTGACCCAAAGGAAGGATATAAAGTAGAAAAAGTAATGGCCCAAGGGCTGAACCCTGAGGAGCACCATGCGACACAGGTGAGGTGGCTGAGTGTGACAAACTGTTGCCTATTAGAAAGATATGATGTGAGCCATTGAAGGGCTAATCCAGAGATGCCTACAGCAGAGAGTCATGACAGGAGAAGTTCATGATTAACAGTGTCAAATGCTGCACTTAAGTCAAGAAGCAGGAGAATATTAAGGGAACCGCAGTCTGCATACCGGAGAAGATCATTGACTGCACAGAGAAGAGCTTTCTCAGTGCTGTGCGGTGTACAAAAGCCAGACTGAAAAGGCTCATAGAGTGTATTATCTAGAAGAAAAGCATGGAGTTGTGTAGCAACCATGTGTTCCATCATCTTAGTGAAAAAAGAGAGATTAGAGATAGGCCTGTAACTGGAGCGAAAGGAAGGATCCGGGTCAGGTTTTTTAAGGATTGGGGTAACTGCAGCAGTTTTGAGGGCAGTAGGGATAGAGCCTGAAATGAAACATGCATTTACCAATGAGGAAACAGGAATACAGTACTAGTTATGGACTAGCATGTCTTAAGCAGAGAAGTGGGGGCAGGATCAAGCAAGGAGAAGGAGGAATTAGACTTATTAATAAGTTCAGAGATGGCAAGAGAGTCAACAGGCGAGAAACAAGTGAGTCTTGATGCTAAAGATAGCAGATCAGAATGAGTGAGTGATTGAGGTCTGGAGGGGAAACTGTGATAGATTTGATCAATTTTGGTATTAAAGAAATGTAAGCAAGCCTGACACTGTTTAGCTATATTGGGGCATGCTAGAGGAGGGGGTTGGAGGAGTTTATTATCAGCTCTAAAAAGAGTTCTAGGCCTAGTCTTAGCACCATTTACGAGGGAGGAATTTCTGTGGATGTGCTTAGTTACTAGTTTTTAGAACAAAATTAACATTATTAACAAGCTGAAAATTGTTTAATTTAACAAAATTTCTTCTGCAGAGTTAGTGTGTGGCTGATGGAAGGGTTATCTAGTGGGTAGGTGAACTGGACCGTCATCAAGATTTTGCTACAATACAGTGGGGCAAAAAAGTATTTTAATGCTGCAACATTTTGTTTTAATCTATTATTCTTTTTCGACTTTTTGTAAATAAATAAATATATAGATAAATATTTTTAGCCCTACTTAAACCTGAACTGCAGGGCTTAAATATACAGTCATGTGAAAACATTAGGACACCCTTTGAAAGCATGTGGTTTTTGTAACATTTTTAATAAATGGTTATTTCATCTCCGTTTCAACAATACAGAGAGATTAAAGTAATCCAACTAAACAAAGAAAACTGAAGAAAAGTCTTTTCAAGATCTTCTGTAAATGTCATTCTACAAAAATGCCTATTCTAACTGAGGAAAAGATAGGACACCCTCACATGTATTCCCTCTTAAATTGGCTCAGATCTCACACAGGTATATCACACCAGGTGCACATAATTAGTAGATCGTTACTCTGCATGTTGAATGAGGCTTGCCCTATTTAAACCTCAGACATTTAGTTTGGTGTGCTCCTGACTGTTGAAGTGAGAGTGAGCACCATGGTGAGAACAAAAGAGCTGTCAGAGGACTTCAGAAACAAGATTGTAGCAGCCTATGAGTCTGGGAAGGGATTTAAAAGATCGCAAAAGATTTTGAAATCAGCCATTCCACTGTCCGGAAGATAGTCTACAAGTGGAGGGCTTTCAAAACAACTGCCAACATGCCCAGGACTGGTCGCCCCAGCAAGTTCACCCCAAGAGCAGACCGCAAGATGCTAAAAGAGGTCTCCAAAACCCTAAAGTGTCATCTCGAGAACTACAGCAGGCTCTGGCTACTGTTGATGTAGAAGTACATGCCTCTACAATCAGAAAGAGACTGTACAAGTTTAACTTGCATGGGAGGTGTGCAAGGAGGAAACCTTTGCTTTCCAAGAGAAACATCGAGGCCAGACTGACATTTGCCAGAGATAAAGTTGACAAAGACCAGGACTTCTGGAATAATGTTCTTTGGACAGATGAGTCCAAAATTGAATTATTTGGACACAACAGCAGAGGACATGTTTGGCGTAAACCAAACACAGCATTCCAAGAAAAGAACCTCATACCAACTGTGAAGCATGGAGGTGGAAGTGTCATGGTTTGGGGCTGCTTTGCTGCAGCAGGACCTGGTCAGCTCACCATCATAGAATCCACGATGAATTCTACTGTGTATCAGAAGGTGCTTGAAGAACATGTGAGACCATCAGTTAGAAAATTAAAGCTGAAGCGGAACTGGACCATGCAACATGACAATGACCCAAAACATACTAGTAAATCAACCAAAGATTGGCTGAAAAAGAAGAAATGGAGAGTCCTGGAATGGCCAAGTCAAAGTCCAGATTTGAATCCCATTGAGATGCTGTGGGTGACTTGAAAAGGGCTTATGCGTGCAAGAAACCCCTCAAACATCTCACAGCTGAAAAAGTTCTGCATTGAGGAGTGGGGTAAAATTTCCTCAGACCGATGTCGAAGACTGGTAGATGGCTACAAGAACCGTCTCACTGCAGTTATTTCAGCCAAAGGAGGTAACACTCGCTATTAGGGGCAAGGGTGTCCTATCTTTTTCCTCAGTTAGAATAGGCATTTTTGTAGAATGACATTTACAGAAGATCTTGAAAAGACTTTTCTTCAGTTTTCTTTGTTTAGTTGGATTACTTTAATCTCTGTATTGTTGAAACGGAGATGAAATAACCATTTATTAAAAATGTTACAAAAACCACATGCTTTCAAAGGGTGTCCTAATGTTTTCACATGACTGTATATGGATTTGCCAGTTCATGGTCAAACACAAAGTACTATAAAACAAGTCTTAATTATTAATAAACTAAATGCATGCCAAGAACAAAAGCAGTGCCCCTCACAATACGGTACACTTTGTAAAGCTGATTCTTATTTATAGTAGTTTACCAATGTGAATGTCAGCATTTAGTTTATTAATAATTAAGATTTGTTTATAGTACTTGTGTTTGACCATTAAAATGGCAAATCCATATATATTTAAGCCCTGCAGTTCAGGTTTAAGTAGGGCTAAAAAATATTTATCTATCTATCTATTTATTTATTTATTTATTTATTTACAAAAAGCTGAAAAAGAATAATAGACTAAAACAAAATGTTGCAGCATTAAAAGTTCCTAACATATACCAAATTTAGCTCACATGTAGAATTAATATTTTTTCCACAACTTTAAGAACTGGCTACATATATATTTAAACAGTTCTATAAACATCTGGTTTAAATTAATGTTATTTCAAAATATAAAACTGTAATGTGCCATAGATTTTCACTGCAACTCAAGGTGTAACACAGTACATGCTAGTTATGTAACTATTATATCATTCCATGTTCATCCATCGGTGTATACCTTTGCTTTTGCTTTTGGTGAAAACAGTATTGCTATTTGGCATAGTGTCTAACTTGCACAGGTTATCGAAGTTTGTTTAAAAAATATTCACCAGTTCTTTCTTTACAAGCCTGTCTCTCCCAGAGTATTTTGGATGTTTATCTTTCCTGAGCAACGTACTCTTTGTAGAATCCCTCATTATAGAGTATAAAGGGCTTTTTGCACTGTTTAACACAGTATCCTCTTTCTCTAGCTGTATCTTAGTGAGAGTGAACAAAACTTTATTTATTTTTATTCATTACCAATCAACCCATGCCAGTATTTTCTGACATTTTTTGTTACTTCTCTGTTGGTTATCATGCCATCCTTCTTCCAATTCTTGAGTCTTCCTATTTTATTTAGTAGATAGGCAGAGCTTTTCTGAATTTATGATGGACTTATTTGTCACCTTTTAAACAAAATTTGTTTCATCGTCTTTTGCAAAGTTTGTGTTTTTGATTACCATCTAGGGCACCAAGATATTTTGCTCATCTTTTGCTTTTCTCAATATTTTGCATGTTATTGTTCGGCTTAGTTTTTCTGCCATGATTATTTTTGTCATCACTTTTGTTTCTTTTATAAGTTGTATTTGTTCCTTTCAGCTGTTCTTTAAATTTGATATACCTGCTACACGATTCCTGCCCTTGCTGGAGGATCTGCTATGTATTGTAACTTTTTTGGCCTGGGATCTGGAATTCTACACTATGTCCAAAGTAAAATCTATAATTAGCTGCATTATTTCAGACAACAGGTTGGAATTCATCCCATGCTCCAACACAGTTTGCCTTGAACATGTTCGCTCCTTTGCTCCCCAAGGTTTCACTTTTGTGGACCTGTACCAAGCTCTTGACTGTATGTTTTGTCCTATATCCTATGTTTCTGAAGATGCTGATATCTCTACATGTTTTCCACACTTTCAGAAGAGGCTTCCATCTCCCTTAAAACTGGAATTGGATTAAGCAGGTGCTGAAAATCGATGAATGAATGTTTTTGTAACTGATCAGAAAAGGATAATCTAGAGCACATTGAGCCAAGTGAATTAATTATTCTCCCTCCATGATGAGACATAAAGAACCTAAGAAGATGAAGGGAGGTTTTTAAAATGTTGATTAGGAGGTTTGACAATTTAATTCCAGGAATTAACCTGTAGAAAAAATGTGTGTGTGACTGTGCACTAGCAGTTGCTGTCACCTTCAGAGTAATCTCCTTCCACAGCTATTCATTTAGCTAAATAACTTCGGAAACATATCTGGAACTATTTCTGGAATATCCTTGAATTCCTATGTTAAGTTACTTTGAATATCAGAACTGTCTGAAAATATTCATCTTTTCATGGCAGTTTTTATTTTTGCGAAAGGCCAGAGATCACAAGGGACTAAGTCAGGTGAGTTGGTGCATAATCGCTCCTCCTTGAACCTATTATGCTAATCAGAGACACCTGACATTTTCATAGCATCCTCACGGTAGGCTTCTTTCAATTGCCCCAGCGTTTCAGTAGCACTTTGTAGCATGGGTGACACTACATTGCTGTTCTGGGAATTTAAATGTCACACTTCATTGTGATGAGTGGTCAGTGGTGCTGTGCAGACTTTAAATAATTGTGCCCTGCAAAAGTGCAGGTTCTAATTGGACGTGAGCATGCTTCTCTCTGAGGACAGCTGTTCACAAAGACATGTGCGAGTGAGCTTGTTAGGCAGGTGCCTGATTAATTCCTTGGAGAACGCGGGGCATTTACACCTATGCTCCTTGAAAAGCATTATAGTATAGGAGAAGCCTGCACAGGGCAGAGAGGGGAGGAAAAAATAAAAAGAGACAGTGAGAGAGCCATGAGAGAACAGAATTGTGGAGAGAGGTAGGACGAGCCAGGCTGTATCGGTGCGAGACAGAGCGGTTGGAGGCCTGTGAGGGAGTGAAAGCTCGGAACTCTAGGGCTGGAATGTCCCTACTGAGATCCGAGGTATGCCAGGGCGTGTAAGAAGAAAGACGGGAGGAAAACTGACACATCCTGAGTGGTCTTGCTGTGGCTGCTTATGTCTCCACCAGCTGGGTGAGCCAGGTAGACATAATTGGGGAGATGCTAGGCTTGTCCAACAGAATATGAAGGACCTGATGGTTTTTGGTTTTAATCTTTTTTTAATTTGGATTTTTAACTCACGGACAGTCACAGTTTTAATGGATAAATTATTGAAGAGATTTGAACACTGTTTTGATTTTTGATTGTTAATAATAAAAGCACTGGAACACTTTTGCACCAACCCCATGCTTTGTGTATTGTGTCCTCATCCTCTGGCTCATCCATCAGGTACATTATTGGTGGTAGCTGGTTCAAGAGGCTTTCCAGAAAGACCTGGTCGCATTGGGTGAACCTGCACTATTACATTCATATATAAGAAAATCTTTACTTTTTGTGTTTGAAATTCATACAGTATTTTTGCATGAAGCCAAATTATTCATTTTAAGCTCTAGCCTGCTGTAAGTAAGCAAGTGGCTTGTGATGTGGTAGGATTTGGAATAGGATCCAAATTCCTTCAACTGTGATGTACCAGAATTTTGCACCTGTTTTGTAATTTGTTGCAGGTTACTTTGATGTGCTTTGCAGTTGAAAAATTGAAAATTGTGGTAATTTAATCAAAATGAAAATGCAATGAGGTTAAAGTTCACATGATAGCTTTGTTCTACTATGATGTTCACATCATAGCTTCTGTTCTGTTTTGGATAAGAATTGCATTTTATTTATTGCAGTTTATTTGGAGCCATTAATGATCAGTATATTTATATTAACTTACAATCATCTACAACATTACTGCATACTGTATCAATATTTAAGGATTAAATTTAGCTTAATAATCATAAACTGCAAGCAGAGCTCCAGAAAATCAATTTAGATTTTTCTTCCATTATTACACTTTTACTTCTATTGTTACAGTTTTGGAGTAATCTGTCCATAGAGTAAATTGAGAATTCATAACCTTTGTATTTTTATACGTACTTTAGAAATTTAGAAGCATTTTCACTGTCATTCTGGTTTTGTTATTATTTGTCTGTACACACTGCACATGTAGGTTAATCCAAGTTTTTAGCTAATTGTGCCCTGCTGTTGCACTGAGAGTAATACTTACACCAATTGCAGCTTCATCGCTTAAGAAGGAGAAAAATTAATAAATAAACAAGTAATGCACATTTAGCAGATGTGTGATTGTTTGAATTGCAGACTGTGCTAAAACAATAGCTAGGAGCCATCTGTGGTCTTGATTTGGAGATGCAAGGGAACATGAGAAGGTTACGTATATTAATCAGCAGTATATGTATGTGCAATAGATAGAAATTAGCTTTTTTGTCATTTTTTTGTTTTTAGGAAGCAGTTTTACAGCTTAAATATTGATGGTGTTAGAATGAGAGAAAATCTTTTACTTTTCTGCACAGACTAGTAAACATCTGGTAAAAATTAACAAATGTGGATAGTGTTTTTTCCCTATAGTAGATAATCTGTTTCAGTCCCTGCTATGTATAAAGTGTTCTGGGATATATAGACAGGGTAATGCGTACTTATTTGCTTTTACTGTTGTAATGGTGTTTAATACCTTATTCTTATTATCCTTCAATTAAATTATGCTGTGTAGTGTTTTGGTAAATTGACAGTTTAAGTGTATAAAAGTAAATTAAGTAAACTGATACATGTTAATAAATGTATAGTACTTTTTTACCTTCTAAAACTAAAATAATACATGAGACAATGTTTTGTGGCAGTGAAAGTCTTGGTGTCTGGATAAGTTGCCCCCCACATTTTGCCCCTCATATTTTGTCCCCGGCAAATTTTGCCAGTAATTTTCATAATTCTTGCTACATAAAATGCCAGTTAGTTTTTAGTTTGAAGTATATTTAGGGAGTAGAGAGAGAGATTATTAAAGCATTAAAATAAATCAGACTTTTGTAAATGTTTAGAATGTTTCATATGGGTTATGAGGCTCTGTTTGAGCTCCTACTCTCAAGGGTGAACATATTGTAAATGCATATGGGAGTCTGCTGGGCTAGCATGCTTAATATACAGGGTGGGGGAGGGTTACCTGCAACTTTTTCAGAAGTATTTGTTTGTAAACTTTTGTTGTACACAAGTGATTTGTACTCCCTCTTCTAAAGTATTGCAGTATAAACAATCATCATCTTGGAAGAGCATATTTCAGTAAATAATTGATTTTCAAAGGATTTTATTATGCTGATGAGGTCTTTTTAAGGTAGCATTTTATCAAAAATCACCTAAATACTGCATTAATTCTGTATTCTCAATTGTTGTTTTCAGACACTGGCAATTAGTTTATCTGTCAAAAATATAATTGTTTTGACCTTCAGAGTTATTCTGGCATGCAGTATGTCCATTACACTGCTATTCACCTTTAGTCGACCATAGGCAGTAATATGTGTATACAACTGCATTAAAAATTGTCAGGCTTGAACTGTTAAGCGGATCTTCATGCTCGTAAAGATTAGCTTTAGGCCTGAAAAAAGCATGTTTACACTCTGTAGTGTTTGGGCTAAAAAGTAGGACCATTTTCACAACCTCCACTATATCAGAGAGGGAGGTGTTATTTTCTGATAGTAACTCAGAGTGCATATAGGTTATTGGTGAGCATCTTATTTTTTTACAAGATTCCTCTAATGCCCTTTCTGTGACTGCATAAAGTAAATTCTCTTTGTAACGTAGTATAGCCCTCTGATTTACAAAGGTTAATGGCCATTTTCTAAGACCAAACTCTTGAGAATTTGTGACAGGAACATTATTGAAACATTCCAACAATTACATGTGATAAACAAGCTGCTGAATATTTTAGATTGTTTTTACAGTTGTAGTAAGCCCTGTCAATTGAAAAGAGTTACCTGCTGCATAGGTGTACATTTTTGTTTCCATGTTGTACATTTTATGAAATGACTCAGCACTGCATCAGCATTTGTTGGATGTCGGAGGCCAACTAATATAGTAAACAGTTTTAATGGTACTATGTTTTCTCACCTTTTCAAACCTAAAATTAGTTTTGCCTTAAAACAAAGGACTGCTTTTATATTTGGTTACTGCATGCTTCCTACATACAGCACAGTACATTTTCTAACTTGGCTGTAATGCTGTCCCCTCCTTGCAGTTATCACTGTATTGTGAATTATCCTATGTATTCAATCTGCTGAAAAAGTTCTTCTACTGCATTTGAAAAGTAATTTTTAATTTACTTTTGTCATAATGCTGCTTTTAATTATGATTTCACTTATAACTGGTATTGAGGCAGTAGTTGAATGGTTGGCCTTGTCCTCTTCGTACCAAAGTATGTGTTAATTATTACATAATTTATATTGTGGTAAATAACAAGGAGGTACAGTTAGCTTTTTATATTCTTGCATTCACTGTCCTTGCTTTAAAGCTAACACTATTTTCCTCTTGCTTGCTTTATAAACTTGCTGCATTATTTGGCTATATTGCATGTTAGATGAAGGTTATGTGTGTGTGGTAAAGTGGGACCACAGCTCTCTCAGCAAGTGCCACTTTTTTTAAATAAATAATCTCCGTGCTCGTGGCTTAGCGGGTTGGGGGTGTTTGTGGTGGCTGTAGCGGATCTCAGGGCGATCTGTGGCGTGGGCATTTCTCACCTAGTGCACAGGTGAGGGACTGCCTACATCCATGATTGTTCCTGAGGCTGCTAATATGCTGCAGCTGCTATGCCCTCTCAATATATAGAAGCGCGAGTCGGCTGGAAGGGGAGAGAACAAAAAAGAAAAGAGAAAGACGGAGGTTGCTTTAAGGAGGCAGGAGAAAGCCGGAGAGAAGAGAGTGAGCGAGCACTCGTAGGCAGCTGTATGGAAGCCTGGGTGTTAGGCCGACACCTGGGAGTCGTGGTAGTGGTCGCTCCTGCTGAGTGAGCATGTAGCAGGAGTGACTAATGAAGAAGTAAGACTGTTCGCGTAAGGCCGTGACAGCAGTGGGAGTCGGGAGGCTTAGTGGAGAAGTCCTTGGTGTGAGCGTCCTGGTTACCAAGGATTCCAAGTCTCAGGCCTGGGATGAATGCCGGACCAAAGCCAGGATCGGAAGGACTCCAGACCTGTTTGTGTTTGAGAAAGGACAGCTGCTGAGAGAGCGTCTCACCTGCTACAAAGTCCAACCGGGAGAAGCGGGTGAGATGCTAGTTTAAAAGAGGCATCAGGCTTGTAGTTGGTTTTTAGAAGACTGCTTCCAGCAACGTTTTAACCTTGGATTTTATAGGATTGTTTTTGTTCTTTTTATTGATTTTTAAACCTTCACATGTCACTTTCGTTTTAATGGATTATTTATTTAATGAAGATCATTTTGAACTTTTGACTCACTGTACTATTTATTTTGAAACACTGCTTTATTGTTGACTGTTTTTAATAACAGCACTTTTGCTCATTTATATATCATCCCCTTGCTATTGTTGCCTCACTGTCTAGCTCATCTCGGTTATGACTATCGACGGTGTTGGGTTCAAGGGCTCCCTAACAGCCAATGGGAGCATGAAGCTGAAACCGCATCATCACAGTGTGTGTGTATCTCTATATATAATCTTCATTTGGGTCTTGATCTTTGTTTGTCCGCGAATGAATTAGAAGAAGCACTAGATGGCAGTAGAGAGACAGCTAAAACATAGGCATTGCATTAAGAACCTCCTCCAGGCTCATACTACTGAAGACTGTAGTACTCCAGTCACACCTCAAAACGCAGACATTCCAACTAAACAAATTATTGTGCTTTAAATTAACTAAAGAGATCTTCATTTAGATCTTGATCTTTGTCCTGAATTCCATGCATCGTAGACCACCTTCCAGTTTAGTACGTTGTTGTTACTCACGGATGTCAACAATGTGCCGGAATAACGAAAGGGGTGGTGGACAGTGTTACGCTGGTTAGCTCCTGAGGCCTGGTTAGAGAATGAGATTGCCGAAGATAAAAGGTACGTGCCTATGTAACACATGAATGAAAGAAAGACAGAGGGTAAAATGAATGACAACGTAACAGCACGTTCCAGAAATTATTATTGTTACGTTGTAGCCAGCGAGTGCTGTGCGTCTCACAGTTGTACATGCTCACATGTCAGTGAAGTGATCTCTATTTATGCTTTAAAGAGCCTGGATACCTATGTGTCCCCCTTTAATAACCATTACTCCGTGTATATTGCCTTACTCTTTGGATTGCCACAAAGCAACCTGCATCCTGAAAACAAGACGGACTGTGAATGGACAGAAACAGAAATGCTCCTACACCACCACATAATTACGATTCGGATAGTGATTCTGAGTGGGCCGTTCCTATCGAATCAATGTCCAAGGGTTTTCTTTTTTAATTTTGTTTCCCTTATAAAAAATCATAATGCTGTGCGACGAAGGCAGCCTTGTTTAAACAGGTAGCCCTTCACAGACAAGTTTAACATGCGCAACGTAGTTGGGTGCACATGGCTAGTATATATATATATATATATATCTATATATATGTTTGTTTATATACAGTGCATCTAGAAAGTATTCACAGCGCATCACTTTTTCCACATTATGTTATGTTGCAGCCTTATTCCAAAATGGATTTAATAAAATTTTTTCCTTAGAATTCTACACACAACACCCCATGATGACAACGTGAAAAAAGTTTACTTGAGGTTTTTGCAAATTTATTAAAAATAAAAAAACTGAGAAATCACATGTACATAAGTATATGTGTGTGTGTATATTTATATATATGTATATGTGTATAAATATATATATATATATATATATATATATATATATATATGTGTGTGTGTGGTTCCTTATTTACCTGACGAGGTAAGAAGACGATATCGGGGCAGCCGAGCCGGCACAAAGTTAAAAAATAAGATTAAATTGAGACAAAATGGCGTTATAAACCGTCGGTGCCTTCTGTGATCCTGGGAAATGTAAACTCGCTACCAAATAAGATCGACGAACTGGCTGTGCTGGTGAAAAATGTCAGAACCTACAGAGAATGCAGCTTGCTGTGTTTTAGTGAAACGTGACTAACGTCTATCATCCCAGATGCTAACGTGGAGCTACCCGGGTTTAGCACAGTTAGAGCGGAGAGAGACGCAAGTACCTGTGGAAAGAAGAAAGGAGGAGGACTCGCTCTCTATGTCAATACAAAGTGGTGCAACTCAGGACATGTAAACGTTAAAATCTACAATTGCTGCAGGGACATCGAACTGTTGGCCGTAAGTCTGCGCCCCTATTACTTGCCCAGAGAGTTTGGACACGTGATTGCTGTTATTGTTTACATCCCCCCTCAAGCGAACGCGGAGATGGCGAGTGACATCATCCATTCCGCAGTTGCTAAGTTACAAACGCTAATCGCTGGAGACTTTAACCATGTAACGCTGGATAAAACATTACCTGCCTTCTCCCAGTATGTGGATTGTAACACTCGGGGAAACAGGTAACCTGGTTCTGCTTCAGCCTCAATACAAACCAAGAGTGAGGGCGCTACCTACAACCATACGCTCATTCAGGAAGTGGTCAGCAGAGAGCTGAAAAGACTTTGTGCCAGCAAAGCAGCGGGTCCAGATGGTGTATCGCCACGATTGCTGAAGGCCTGTGCGTTGGAACTGGGGAGTCCCCTACAGCGCATCTTCAACCTGAGCCTGGAACAGGGGAGAGTCCCAAGGCTTTGGAAAACATCTTGTATCACTACTGTCCCAAAGGTATCACGTCCTAGTGAGCTGAATGACTTCCGGCCTGTTGCTCTGACGTCACATCTGATGAAGACCATGGAGCGGCTGCTGCTTCACCACCTGAGGCCACAGGTCCGTCACGCCCTCGACCCTCTGCAGTTCGCATACCAGGAGAAGGTGGGAGCGGAGGATGCCATCATCTATATGCTTCATCGATCCCTCTCCCACCAGGACAGAGGCAGTGGTGCTGTAAAAATTATGTTTTTGGACTTCTCTAGCGCCTTCAACACCATCCAGCCTCTGCTCCTTAGGGATAAGCTGACTGAGATGGGAGTAGATTCACACCTTGTGGCATGGATTGTGGACTATCTTACAGACAGACCTCAATATGTGCGTCTTGGGAACTGCAGGTCTGACATTGTGTGCAGCAATACAGGGACGCCGCAGGGGACTGTACTTTCTCCGGTTCTGTTCAATCTATATACATCAGACTTCCAATATGACTCGGAGTCCTGCCACGTGCAAAAGTTCGCTGATGACATTGCTATTGTGGGCTGCATCAGGAGTGGGCAGGAGGAGGAGTATAGGAAACTAATCAAGGACTTTGTTAAATGGTGCGACTCAAACCACTTACACCTTAACACCAGCAAGACCAAGGAGCTGGTGGTGGATTTTAGGAGGCCCAAGCCCCTCATGGACCCTGTGATCATCAGAGGTGACTGTGTGCAGAGGGTGCAGACCTATAAATATCTGGGAGTGCAGCTGGATGACAAATTGGACTGGACTGCCAATACTGATGCTCTATGTAAGAAAGCTCAGAGCAGACTATACTTTCTGAGAAGGTTGGCATCCTTCAACATCTGCAGTAAGATGCTGCAGATGTTCTACCAGACAGTTGTGTCGAGTGCCCTCTTCTACGCGGTGGTGTGCTGGGGTGGCAACATAAAGATGAAAGACGCCTCACGCCTGGACAAACTTGTTAAGAAGGCAGGCTCCATTGTAGGATTAAAGTTCGACAGTTTAACATCTGCGGCAGAGCGACTGGCACTAAGCAAACTCCTGTCAATCATGAAGAATCCACTGCATCCACTTAACAGGATCATCTCCAGGCAGAGGAGTAGCTTCAGTGACAGACTTTTGTCACTGTCCTGCTCCACTGACAGACTAAAGAGATCGTTCCTCCCCCACACTATGCGACTCTTCAATTCTACCCGGGGGAGTAAATGCGAACATTAATTTTATTTTTAATTCTTTTCATTTTTATTACTATTTAATTTAATATTGTTTCTTTGTATCAGTATACTGCTGCTGGATTATGTGAATTTCCCCTTGGGATTAATAAAGTATCTATCTATCTATCTATCTATCTATATGTGTATGTATATATATGTATATACTAGCAAAATACCCGCGCTTCGCAGCGGAGAAGTAGTGTGTTAAAGAAGTAATGAGAAAGAAAAGGAAACATTTTAATAATAACGTATCATGATTGACAATGTAATTGTGTTGTCATTGTCATGAGTGTTGCTGGCATATATATATGTATATATATATATATATATATATATATATACACATATATATATACACATACATACATATACATACACACACACATAAACATATATATATACATATACATACATATATACATATATATACACACATATACAAATATATACATATATACAGATATATATATACACACATATTTGCCCCCTTCCTGATTTCTTATTCTTTTGCATGTTTGTCACACCAAATGTTTCTGATCATCAAACACATTTAACCATTAGTCAAATATAATACAAGTAAACACAAAATGCAGTTTTTAAATGATGGTTTTTATTATTTAGGGAGGAAAAAAAATCCAAACCTACATGGCCCTGTGTGAAAAAGTAATTGCCCCCTGAACCTAATAACTGGTTGGACCACCCTTAGCAGCAATAACTGCAATCAAGCATTTGCAATAACTTGCAATGAGTCTTTTACAGCGCTCTGGAGGAATTTTAGCCCACTCATCTTTGCAGAATTGTTGTAATTCAGCTTTATTTGAGGGTTTTCTAGCATGAACCGCCTTTTTAAGGTCATGCCATAGCATCTCAATTGGATTCAGGTCAGGACTTTGACTAGGCCACTCCAAAGTCTTCATTTTGTTTTTCTTCAGCCATTCAGAGGTGGATTTGCTGGTGTGTTTTGGGTCATTGTCCTGTTGCAGCACCCAAGATCGCTTCAGCTTGAGTTGACGAACAGATGGCGGACATTCTCCTTCAGGATTTTTTGGTAGACAGTAGAATTCATAGTTCCATCTATCACAGCAAGCCTTCCAGGTCCTGAAGCAGCAAAACAACCCCAGACCATCACACTACCACCACCATATTTTACTGTTGATATGATG
Source organism: Polypterus senegalus (assembly GCF_016835505.1). NCBI lineage: Eukaryota > Metazoa > Chordata > Cladistia > Polypteriformes > Polypteridae > Polypterus > Polypterus senegalus. The sequence goes on from NC_053156.1 coordinate 141,908,560, forward strand.
TTCTTTTTCTGAAATGCTGTATTCCTTTTACGCCAGATGTAACGGGACATTTGCCTTCCAAAAAGTTCAACTTTTGTCTCATCAGTCCACAAGGTATTTTCCCAAAAGTCTTGGCAATCATTGAGATGTTTCTTAGCAAAATTGAGACAAGCCCTCATGTTCTTTTTGCTTAACAGTGGTTTGCGTCTTGGAAATCTGCCATGTAGGCCGTTTTTGCCCAGTCTCTTTCTTATGGTGGAGTCGTGAACACTGACCTTAATTGAGGCAAGTGAGGCCTGCAGTTCTTTAGACGTTGTCCTGGGGTCTTTGTGACCTCTCGGATGAGTCGTCTCTGCTCTTGGGGTAATTTTGGTGGCCAGCCACTCCTGGGAAGGTTCACCACTGTTCCATGTTTTTGCCATTTGTGGATAATGGCTCTCACTGTGGTTCGCTGGAGTCCCAAAGCTTTAGAAATGGTTTTATAACCTTTACCAGACTGATAGATCTCAATTACTTCTGTTCTCATTTGTTCCTGAATTTCTTTGGATCTTGGCATGATGTCTAGCTTTTAAGGTGCTTTTGGTCTACTTCTCTGTGTCAGGCAGCTCCTATTTAAGTGATTTCTTGATTGAAACAGGTGTGGCAGTAATCAGGCCTGGGGTGGCTACGGAAATTGAACTCAGGTGTGATACACCACAGTTAGGTTATTTTTAACAAGGGGCAATTACTTTTCACACAGGGCCATGTAGGTTTGGATTTTTTCTCCCTAAATAATAAAACCATCATTTAAAAACTGCATTTTGTGTTTACTTGTGTTATATTTGACTAATGGTTAAATGTGTTGGATGATCAGAAACATTATGTGTGACAAACATGCAAAAGAATAAGAAATCAGGAAGGGGGCAAATAGTTTTTCACACCACTGTATATATATACACATTGTGAAGGACAGCCGGGTCCCATGCCCGGCAGGGACGCCCCTGCTACTTATGTTCCGAGGGAGCCGCCATGGGCAGTCCAATACCTCCGGTGACTCCCCAACCGCCCGCAGGGCTCCATGGGAGATGGAGTCCTCCACAGCTTGGTTGGGGTCCTAATTGCACTTCCGGCTGGGGCTGAAGACTCGTCCAGCTGGGCTGTGGGAAGCAGACAGCCCCCCCTTGCAGCCACCCCGGGTCCCAACCAAGCTGTGGAGGACTCCATCTCCCATGCGGTTGGGGAGTCACCGTCGGCCAGGGAGGCTGCCACCAAGCGTCCCTGGGGAGGTATTGGACTGCCCATGGCGGCTCCCCCGGAACTTAAGTAGCAGAGGCTTCCCTGCCGGGCATGGGACCCGGCTGTCCTTCACAACATATATATACACACACACATATATATACATATATACATATACATATCTACATATATACTTTATATACATATATATATATACATATACAAATCTACATATATATATCTACATATATATATATTAGGGGTGGGATTCGATTAAAAAAATTAATCTAATTAATTTAAGGCTCTGTAATAATTAATCTTGATTAATCACACATGAAAATTTGCTCCAAATTGCAAATGTTTTTTTTTTTATTTAAATGGGTTTTAGTGGGCGACAGAATCAAATAATAGACATGGACATGAATATTGTAAACTCAAGCTCTTTTAATTTCTAAAAAAAAAAATGCTTTTAAACTGCATTTCCATTCAAACCAGAAACAAAAATATCATCCCTGGCCAAAATTGGGCAGACTTAAAAATAGTGGTATTTTAAGTACTTTAAGTACATTTTCAGAATGGTATTGTCTTTAAATAATAATAACAAAAATTTCAACATAAAGTGCAGTTTTTCTTCTTAAAAAAATAAGTCAGAAACATAAAAGGTAATTTGACCAGCTTCACCTTTAAACTCTGAGTAACCTTAGCCAAAATTATTTTGTACATTAGGCTAAAACAGTTTGATCATTGAACATTTTGTAATTAGATGTAATTAGAATTACTAACGGTCACGGAAGTCCAATGATCCCCAGTAAGAGCTACAAAGTCCACTTACTGTAATGCATCTAATTTGCTTGCTTTTCAGTGTGCACAAAACCATGTTTTTATCAAGGCTTCTGTCGGGTAGTCTTTTGAAATGAAATTTTCCTCCGATCAGTCGTAGGAACGCGCTTTATTCCGACTCCAACATTTTTGTAGCTCTGATGTGTGCATCAATGTAATCGATGTACCAGGAAATCATGCATTGACAAAAGCTCCCCTTTGCTTGGAATTGAAAGTGTGATTAAATGCTTTATTTTTTTTAACGTGTTATGGAGTACATGCATCGAAGCTTCTCAGCTGTGCTTGTGCTAAGAAAAGGAAACATTTTAAAAATAACGTAACATGATTGTGAATGTAATACTTTTGTGACCGTTATGAGTGTTGCTGACATCAAGGATTTGATTATAATTTCTTTCAATCAGGTTCGTATTTGGACAGTTTGCACAAAACCATGCTTTTATCAAGGCTTCCGTCGGGGTAGTCTTTTGAAATGAAATTTGCTTCCAATCAGTCTTAAGAACGCGCTTCGTATCCATTATTCATAAAGCTTCAATTGGTAATCTGTCTTTCTGCGTTTACCGCATATTTTTTCATACGTCTCAAACCAAGGGATGCGAGGGTAAAATGAATCTGGAAGCACGCGCACATACTCAGTGCATCCCCTCTTGGGAATCGAACCTCGGACGTCGGTGCTAGTGGCGTACCATTGCGCCACGACGTGTGGTTTGTCTATTTGAGAGTATGTAGATCGGGATATATATATATATATATATATATATATATACATATATATATATATATACATATATATATACATATATATATGTATTTATTTATTTATTTATATATACCCGCGCTTCGCAGCGGAGAAGTAGTGTGTTAAAGAAGTTATTAAAAAGAAAACGGAACATTTTAAAAATAACGTAACATGATTGTCAATATACAGTAATTGTTTTGTGAGTTTTACTGAGTGTTGCTGTCATCAAGGATTTGATTATCATTATTTCTTTCAATCAGGTTCGTATTTGTAGGATGTGTTGTGTTCAAATTACATTCCATGTTTGTCAATCGTTGTAAAGATAACAGGTTTCATTCATCGATTCGTTTCTTTCTGCATCAATAAACAGCTCGTCTTCCTCTTTATCTGAGACGTTACACACTGCATGCATGTTTTTTTTTTTTTACACTGTCTTCCTTTAGCGGGACATAGACTTTTTCCACCCCACGGCTGTATTTAATGTTAGCTAAGACCCGGCACTTAAAAGTTTCTCTCGCAGTTTCGCTGAGTTTGTGCCAAACACCACCCTGACCATCTCATCTTCCTCTGCATAAGCACAGTCCTTCACCCGTGAATATTTAGCGGCAGCGTTTCTATTGGATTGCCGCTGACTGACAGCCTTATATGGGCAGGCACTAAATTACATAGGAGGCGTACCTCCGCCTCCCACGGACATCGAGCAGAAGTCTATTATAGTATATGGACGAAAAAGTAGGTTTCAGTTATGACCATTATGCGTAGAATTTCGAAATGAAACCTGCCCAACTTTTGTAAGTAAGCTGTAAGTAATGAGCCTGCCAAATTTCAGCCTTCTACCTACACAGGAAGTTGGAGAATTACTGATGAGTCAGTGAGTCAGTGAGTGAGTGAGTGAGTGAGTGAGGGCTTTGCCTTTTATTAGTATTGATTTATATACGTGTATATATTATATATATACTGTATGTGTGTGTATATATATATATATATATATATATATATATATATATATACATATATACATATATATATATATATATATATATACATATATATATATATATATATATACATATATATATATATATATATATATATATATATATATATATATATATATATATATATATATATATATATATACATATACATATATGTGTATACGAGGATATCCAGAAAAAAAGGTTACAACAGCTGTTAAAAATCGAAAAATGTATATATTTCAACCAAATTTACAGGGTATGTTCCAAAATATGTGTTTATTTCTCAACATAATCGCCGTCAACTTCAATGCACTTCTTCAGCCTGGGCACCAGCTTTTTTATACCCTTGTCGAATACGCTCCGCTCCACCTCCGAAAGCCACTTCTCCACTGTCTCCTTCACCTCCTCATCATTGGAAAAACGTTTCCCACCCAAGAATTCTTTCAGTTTGGTGAAAAGGTGAAAATGGATGGATCTCGGCCGCGGATTCACGCAAAGTCAGGAACTTGATGACCCAACGAATCTCGCATCGGCGGTAGGTGGAGCAAACGGCCTCAGCAGAGGGCTTATTTTGACTGTTAGGACCCCACTACAAGCAGGTATGCCAACCTTCGAAAAAAAAAATTCCCTGCACCCTCCAGGGCACTTGTAACCTTTTTTTCTGGATATCATTCGTATATACAGCGCCCTCCACAATTATTGGCACCCTTGGTTAAGATGTGTTCTTAGGCTTCTAATAAATTATTTTTGTTTCCCAAAAAAAAGGCTCACAACACAAAAAAGATAAAAATCCATCCTTTAATTGAAGTACATTTATTTATTGGGGAAAAAAAATCCCACATTAAGAAATACATTTTTTACAGGTTCAAGGTGTGGACTGATGATGGTACAGGAGATAATTATACTACACAGGAGCACTATAAGAATGAAATGCTTAAGCCCTTCACCTATGGTTCTGCATGTGAGTTGATGGCTGCCGCTTTCAAGTGTACCGAAATGGCCAAATATTTTACACCTTTGGACAACCGGGAATGGCTCTTAAACATCTTAGATTCACAGGTGACGATTTGAGTAGTGGACAATTTGATGTTTATGAACGTTTAAACTATCAAAAGCTGGATGCGAAGTTATCGATGAAGGCGGTGGAATGCTTACAACGCTTGACAGATTCCAAATGTCACTTCAACACAAGTCCTGCAAATACTAACGTAATTGAAACAAACCATGAAACTCAAACCCATTATGACAGCAGCAATCCAAGCTGTGAGATTTGATGCAAGATTGCTTTTCACATGGCCAACTGTACGTTGCATGCTCAAGAGTAAGCTCAGTGCACAGTTTGGTCGTATTACAACTGGAGGGCGGAAATGACAACGTGGCATACAAAGAGATCCTTAACAAATAATTATTGGTATATTTTCCCTCAGTTTAATAAGGTATGGTTTACTTCTTAATAAAAATTTTAAGGCAGTACTTCGCGAAGCGCGGGTATTTTTCTAGTGTGTATATATATATATATATATATATACATACAGTAATCCCTCCTCGATCGCGGGGGTTGCGTTCCAGACCCCCCCGCGATAGGTGAAAATCCGAGAAGTAGAAACCATATGTTTCTATGGTTATTTTTATATATTTTAAGCCCTTATAAACTCTCCCACACTGTTTATAAATATTCCCCGCAGTTATACAGCATAATCCCTTTGTATTCTCTTAGATATTAGGTAAGATTCATTGAAATTATGTATATAAACACACTGTTTATATACAGTAAAACCTAAGTATTATTTTAAAGATATTGAGTGTCTCCGATATCACATGTTACATCCATTACGATAGACATGCCACCAGCAATAAATACGTACAATGCAACAAAAATAGTCTACAGTAAATGTGTGTGTACAGTGACACTAAACGTACGTCCATGTACTAAGTACTGTAAGTAGAAAATTAATTATGGTTACTCACCAACAATGACACGATGCCTTGTCCGATAACAATGAGTTTTATTTTACTGCACAACAAAGGAGAGCGTTACAGCCCTTAAAGGAGCCACTTTAGGCGATTGTGTAGCACTGCCGTTGTTCTTCTTCTGGCAGTCTTCAATCCAAATCCCTAAAGCAGATTCCATCCAGACTACTGCCTTATTACATCCATTTACAACTCATTTTGCACCCTGGTAAAAAGGACACTGCGGCCGTAGACCTTTTATTCCTTTCCTACTTTTTAAATAAAAAGAATTGTAGCCTTCAACAAATCCAAAACATTTACCTTTCGGCAATCGTTAACATCTTCCGTTTGCGCCTGGGCACGGCCCCTGAAGCAGTAGCAGATCGTTTTGGAGCCATAATGAAGGGCTCGACTATGCACAAAGATAAACACAAAAGAGCACAAAAGTTAACTCTTTACACAGCGAAACACGTTGATACTGAATGAGCAAGACGAGACTTCCTGGTTAACACTGCATTCAGCAAGCAGGAACTTAACTGCGTGCTCTGATTGGTTAGCTTCTCAGTCAGGAGAACTTAACTGCGTGCTCTGATTGGTTAGGTTCTAAGTCATCCGCCAATAGCGTCCCTTGTATGAAATCAACTGGGCAAACCAACTGAGGAAGCATGTACAGGAAGTAAAAGACACATTGTCCATAGAACCAGCGAAGCAGCGAAAAATCCAGCGTTATATATTTAGTTATGCTTTCATATAAAATCCGCGATAGAGCGAAACCACGAAAGTCAAAGCGTGATATAGCGAGGTATTATTGTATATATATATATATATATATATATGTATATATATATATACACAGTATATATGTGTGTGTGTGTATGTGTATATATACGAGAGCAATCCCAAAAGTAAGGTCTCCTATTTTTTTAGAAATACAAACAACCGTTTATTTTCTATAATATTTACGTCACTGTAATGGTTGAAGAATTATTTTTTTTTCTACATAATCGCCATTTCGGTCAGTGCATTTTTGTAGACGCTGTGACATTTTTAGAATGCCCATGTCATACCAGCTCGCCGCCATGTCTTTCAGGAAGCGTTGAACCTCATCTTTCACCTCTTCGTTTGTGCTTCGGGAAACCTCAAGAACCAAAAGGCAGAGAGCATCCAGAGTGATCCGCTGATCTTCACGCATGTTTTTCTCAACCCTCGAAACTGTCTCGTTGGAAATTGACGGTCTCCCGCTCCTTTGTTCGTCGTGAATTTCAATACGACGGGCTGTAAACTCTTTACACCATTTGCAAACATTTTTGACATCCATGCACGACTTTCAATACAATTCCGTCAATTGGCGATGAATGTCAACCGGTTTAATGCCTTTTGTGTTCAAAAATCGAATAACTGTGCGAACTTCGCACTTGCCGATAGCGTTCAAAGGGAGCTCCATTTTCAAGGGCTGCAAATCCAAGATTGAACATCCCAGCGAAGCCGCGCATGTTTGTTTGGGAGTGGAGGAAGCACCAATCACAATTGTGTGGCCAACAGCCATACAAACAGTTTCTCTTCATCCCCACCGCTTTGGAGACCTTACTTTTGG